>NW_028230447.1:18335573-18635573 GCF_043228905.1 Azolla caroliniana
ACCTCCGCTCGGAAATCATCGCGGACAACCACCCATCAATCTGTCCGGACAACTACTATCCATCAAGCTCCCCCCAAGATCCGTACCACCAAAGGCTCTACTATCACCATTGCCAAAGGCCCTACCTCTTCCTATAGCCATCATGATCATGGATTTGTAAGGAAGCGGCCGATCGTGCGCGTGGTACGCGTCTTCGCCCCCAAGATCGTCACGGCTCATGCCGACAACTTCCGGGCCGTCGTGCAGAGTCTCACCGGAAACCTCTCCCCCCTCCATACCATTTGTCTCCCCGCCTCCAATGCACCTTCGCCAGACTTGTCGGTCCAATCTAGCCCCAATATGTCGCCCTTCACCTCCAACTATTCTATCCCTACTCCGTTGCCATCTCCGACTTCGCCACCATCTTCGATCATTTCCTCATTGTCTATGTCATCATCTACATCTCCGACAAATCTAGCGACATGTGTGCCAAATTCGCATCCATCTTCGTCGTTGTTGTTGATAAATCCGGCCTCTTATTCTTCATCTCAAAATCATGGATCCAATATAATATCCCCATCCAATATATCCTCGCCTTCTCTTCATGATTCCTCTTCTTTCTCTAATCTCCTACTGTCCCATTTACAAACACCATACATCCCAAGAGACTCCGAATCGTCATCATCATCTTCCACTAACTCCTTCCCCTTAGAAATCATCGACAATTGTTTTCCGACCATTTCTGACAGCATAGAGTACGATTCATTCGAAACACCCGCATTGCCCCAAGGCACCCCTAATCATGTGATCCACAATGACAATGAGCTCTATAGATTATATCCCAATGCTTACCCACTTCAATGCAATGTCAATCGACGCTTGCATGTTGAAGAGGACGAAACCTCATTGTTTAACGAGTTCGACACGATGTTGTCTTCCATTAAGTTGCCCAATTTCTAGGGTTTCATTGGGAAGTTCATAGATTTACTTAGAAGCAACTAAGCTAGGAATCAGTATACATATATGTATGTAAAAGAAATAACTTACAACAATCTTGGTTTAAATATTTAAAGCTATTTTTTCCACCTTTGTGGGGACATGATCAATCATAATTCATGATGATTTGTATCACTAGGCCATTAAAAGGATGGCGTAATCTTACACCATGCAATAAGTTAAAGCATTGGTGGTGTTTATTAATGCAAATCAATAAATTACAATTTAATGGCTATAGAATAGTTTGCTTGCCACCTTGAAGTGTATTGCAAAGAAAGTATTTCATAAACTAAAATTTTTAAGTTCCGAAGGAAAATCTTTGTATCATAGAGAAAGGATCATTTGGTTATATTAGCACACGAAAACGTCAAAAGATGTCAACAATAATTGGGATTTGGAATTCTAAATGTGATGAGACATTTGCGAATTAGGTGTACATTTTAGTGTCCCCTCATGTATGCACAACAACATATTATGAGAGCTCATTTCCGAAGGAAATTTGTATGAATCACTGATTAAAAACCTTGGAAATGGATTAAGAAACACTATGTGCTACAATTGTTCGAAGTTGGAGAATACCACTACAAGACCGAAGTCGAACGATATGGGAGTTCGAGAAACCAATTTAAGTGGATGTTTTGGGGGGGGGGGGGGGGGGGGGGGTGTTCAAATGTTGGATGACGTTGGATAACACATAATCTGAATCAAACTAGACGATGAATTGCTATGGGGTAAAGAGTTTTAGCAGGAGTGTTGGGTATGAGCAAGGGCCAAATAACTACATTCACACATGCGGTGAATAGAGTTGGGGTGCATTAAATGTGGTTTGATAGGTTACAACCCATTACTCTAGCAACCCACAATACATGAACGACCTCTTAAATACTATATAAAATTCCGAGACATTCACTCATATGAGTTACATACATCCACTGAGTTGGACTTATAGTACATGCCCACTAGTTACGACTATATGAGGTAGAGCTCTATAATATCAAGCCTAGGTCATAATTGCACTTGGATGCTTTACTATTCTTACGTATCTATCTCCATTTTATCCATTGTTCACTTGTCAAGTATGTATATGTGTACTAGGTATCCTCTCGCCCCCGCAAATTAATGTGACATGTGTCTTGGTGTTTCATCCCCTAACTTGTAAACCTAGGTCATTTAGAACCTTGAACCAACTTTGTCTTAAAAGAAAATAACAATTAACCGATGATGTTATCGTGGTGCGATTGTGTCACGAAGAGAAAATGGCCAAAATGATTGGACATGGGTTCGAGCCTTGCTTGCACCACATATACCAAACTTTTACCCCTTTGGAAAGACAAGAAAGGAAAATTATGACCAGTTTACATTTAGCTAGACACCCATGTCATGATAAGAATAGCAAATTCTAAGTTGCAAAAAGTGGAGAAATCCCCTAGGCCACTAAAAGAGGAGGCGCTAAGCTAATTTTGGAGGTCTAGTTTCTCTCATGCTCTGTCTTGTCTGTTTTCTTCTTTTAGGTTCTGGGCTCCTTGGAATTATATTGCCCACTTTTTGTAGGTTCTAAGGAGAAGTTTATTTTCTTTGGTTTTTCATCATCATCATAATCTTAACTTAGGATCTATTTGAGTAGGACATTAGAGAATATCATCTTCCACAAGATGTGATTGGAGGCTGCAAAGCATTGAGAGAGGGCATACATTCCCTCTCCCATTTCCAATCTTATCGGCATTCAATCATTCTATCTAACCCACAATCTGAGCTTATTGCAATCCCAAGAATATATCTATAAGCATCATCTTCTCTACTTGTGTTCTTCTTGTATTTGGATGGAAATGGTTTCTTGGCCTTAATTCATGTGAGTTTGTGATGATTTGGGACCTTTAAATGTTGGATTCAAATTCTCTTGTCGATCCCGAGTGTAATGCCACACAACATGATCAATGATTCTATATAAGGGCACAACATCAATGATGCCCAATTTTCCCATCTCCCCAATGACACCAAGAGTGATTCTCAACCAAGTGAGTGTAAGACACACATTGCTTAGTTTTACAACTTCCAAGTAAGCATTCTTTAAAGAAGATGTCCTCTCAATTTCATAGCCGGAGAAGTTTCGTATGAGCATATAAGCTATAGAGATAAATCATCATGCCCTACTACTCATAGTTTCTCCAAGCTACATTGAAGTTGAAAATTTATGGAATTCGTGTGCTCGAAAGACATGCTAGCAACCATTGAACAAATATTTTGAAAGAAACTTGGAATGTCAAGACGAGGTTTGCACCAAATTGCAAAAGCAATTCTTCATCAAGCTACACAACAAAGAGCAAGGAGATGAATTGCTTTTTGGGTCCATCTAGTTGGTTATGGAATGGCAATCCACATGGGATACGACATGTAACAATGGTGTTCTCACTATACCATTCCATACTTTCAATTGGCCAACTAAAAACCATGTAGAAGAACATAAAGTATTGCTTTTATACCAAGCCAATGTCATCAACTATACGTTGTTATATGACCTTTGAAGAAGCAGAAGCATGAGAATGGAAATGAACCACCAACAAGAAGCCACGATGATCTTCTTCTTGTTGATAATCACAATGATGAACAAGAACAAGGTGGTGATGATGGTCATTAAGAAAAACAAACAACCAAACTCTAAAACTAATGGACATACACCACACAATCTGGTAACATCAACATCTTTTCCTCACAACACGCCTTCCCCCTCATACACATCACCTTCTCATCTTCCAAAACATGTCACTAGAACCATGCTTATTAATAGTTCGAACCCATAGAATTTATGCTACCTACTTTAGAAATTCTACACCCTAATGCACAATATAAAGACATCTTTCAGCTTTGTGAAAAAAATATCCTTCACTCCATTCTCCCATTAGTTGGCCAAGATTCACTCGTTGACATCCTATGATACCTTCAACCCACCACACTTATAAGCACACCCCTAGCCATAGGCACCTCCTCCCCCACACCTACATTCTCACTATCTCATGTGCACATACAAAACACACACCCCATCATGCTCACTTGAAAACACTCAAATGTAGAGGACCACATCTAGTAGAAGAACCCTTAGAAAATCTCTCCCAGTTAATCAACCAGCCACACATCTCCGACTTTACTAACTGCTATTGTTACCCATAACAATATATGCTCCCACAACAACCCAACAACATAGAGTATTGAAAGCAAGTTGGTTTCGATGAAAAGTTCATTGATCTCCCGAATCAGACATCCAGTGCTTGATGATTTCAACATGATAAAAAAGAAGAAAGTAGTTGTTTAATTGCCTCAACAACTAGGACACAAATTCAAACCTTTTCTCCCCTTACTCAACACCCTTCCCCCCCAATGTCTTACCGATGAGCCAAAAGGGCAAAATAGAAACTCTACAAATTCATATACGTATAAAAGTACACACACACTTAAACAATTTGTACTAAATATATAATTCTAACACCTAGATATTCAAGACACACAATTACGCCTTAAATCAAATGCACACACAAATACCTATTTACCCTTGGGCATACACATTTATGCAACTCATACACACATACATTTACATATCTGCATGAATTTTACACACGTCGCTAACCTTCGACACACACTCTTTCTGCATCTCCACATGAACCTACAATTTCGTTCAAGAAGCCCCAAGTTGAAGAGGTGCTATCACAACTACCATCTCACACAACTCTTCATCAACAAACCATCTCTCTAGTTCAAGTCCCTAATGGTGCCACTCAATTTCACACACAGGTAACTTTGCTATAACATTGCACATGAACGGATTTGGCATTCTTGAGGTAGCAATCTTGGGGTCCTTGACAATCGTCATTGTTAGAAAATAGTGCTCGGCCACAACTGAGTCTCAATCACACAATGGAAGAAACAGAAATAAGTTGACACAGAGTATTAATGTAGAAACCCTAATAAGGAAAAACCACGGGAGTTCACAAAACTCCGAACAAGATCACTATAGGCAATAGGTATTACAATAAGAGTCTCAGAGGCAACGACCTCGAGCTTTGTATCTTCACCAAACGATAGTTACAACATAAACTACTTTCTCTCTCTCTCTCTCTCTCTCTCTCTCTTGGCCTTGAAGTTCCTTCAAATCATAGATGGAATGAATGTGCTACACGCTGCTTAGAGGCGGGCAAGCGAGCATATTATGCATTTGAGAACACATGCAATCTTGGAGATATTAAGTGTTGGGTCCTCAAGAAATATCTTTTCGACACTTTGGTGACACCGGTTCTTCTCTATGGGGTGGAAGTATGGGGCGGTAGCATCCCTAAATCTATGTGGAAAGAGTTTGAAAATGTCCAAAAGCATTTTCTTACCAAGTTTCTACAAGTTAAGAAACAAACGCCCTACACCCTCCTCCTCCTTGAGACGGGATCGCTTCCCATTGAGATCATGGCCATGGAAAGGGTTGTTGAATACATGCTTAAGGTTCAAAAAAGTCCCTCACATCAACTTCCTAGAATTGCGTGGGAAGCAAGCAAAAAGATCCAAAAGACGCATAAAAGCAAAATTTTGTGTTCCGGTTGGATGCAAGATATAGAAAAATGGTTTGGTAGATGGGATGCGAGACACTTGCTTCATGATGCATCATTAGATTCCTCTGTAAATGAGGCATTTTTGCAACGCCAATGTATCATGACATGGGACAAATGTGGAGGCTCACGCTTCACACATTATACTACACATGTTGCACCTAACTACAAAACCATATTCTTTGCGGAACGGGGAAATCGTACACATCCATACATGTTAGAGCCCGTACCGTTATCTGCCATTCGAACCATTGCTTCCATGCGACTTAGCTCACATGCATTGCGATGTGAAACAGGGCGTTGGGGTACAAGTGATGAGAGTGGTCGGCTATGCACACTTTGCCCTAAACAAGTTTGCGAGTCTGAGTATCACACTTTGATACAATGCTCTGCCTTTGATCATATTCGACCATGCTTTCCACATCTCTTCGATCGAGCCCAATCTTTGCATGAATTCCTCTCACAACCACAATGTGCACTCTCGATTGCAACATTCATTGGTAAAGTTCTTGAACATCGAGAGTCACTACTCACTTTCACACGTATCACGTGAAATGTAATATTTTTGGTCTCATAGGTCATATTTGATCTCCGAAGACGATAATATAATCTATCTATCTATCTATCTATCTATCTCTCTCTCTCTCTCTCTCTCTCTCTCTCTCTCTCTCTCTCTCTCTCTCTCTCTCTCTCTCTCTCTCTCTCTTTGTACAACAACAAGAATGACAACTACATCACTAAAACAATATTGCCCTAGTTATATTTATACTTATATAACTTTGAGGTTATTTACAAATATGACCTCAAACAGTCACATCGGAACATATACATATACTAATGTGTCTGGCAGGATACCAACCAGATCCATCCAATTTGGTTTCCGAATATCTTCTTGTTCCTTCCTTCGGATCGTCCAATCTGGCTCGTTCGGTTCTCATCTGAATCCCATTCAAAGGGAATGAATTCCCAACAATCATTGCCATCTCCACCTCCTCAACAACCTCATCATCCATGATAATGACTACCACTTCCACATCTCAAAGTTCATGTACCAATGCGTACCCTCTACCTCACCCACTTTGGTTGCACATGGACAATATAAAACATTATTGGTAGCACAAAGTGGTTTCCTTACACTATGGAAGGACCAAGGTCTAATTGTTTATTCATCCTAGCAAACCTTTTTGAAATATGACTATCACATGAACTAGGCTATCTACTATCACCATGGTATCGATGAGTTTGATGTGAGGTAGTACATTTCCAACTCTTCAACATCCATGTACTTTAGGTCATTGACCAATACCTATTGCCATAAACCTAGGTCTCCTCATCACATCAACAATAGGATATCTACTAGAGTAGTTTCTCCCTAGGGCCAATTTGGGAAGTCTAGGGGAACTCACCAAGTCTTGTAATCTACTCAAGTGTGAGATGTAGATATCAAGTCATACACCAATCACAAAACTCAAAGAAATCAATTTGAGCTTCACCAAGGAACTGCCTCTTCTTTGATCTTGAAAGACCTACGATCAACATTGATCATCAAATGAATATAACTTATGAAAAATTACAAGAATATCGTAATGCCTTACGCTTGCATTACAAATATACAGAAATACTCTTATGTTACTTAAATTGCCTAAATAGATTGTTAAAATTCCAAAATACCTCATCATTAACAGGAATAGTTAGATTAACATTAATAATATGCTTATTAATGGCCTTATGAGTGTTAACCAAACCCAATTAGAAGGAGCAACATTAGGATCCCTAATTAACACTCATAATCATTAGATAGTGAGGAGCCACTTATAATCCCATCCTATTATTACTTCACGTCTAATGCATTAGTGGTAATTAGACTTAATTTAAAAAGTAGAGTTTCCAAAAAAAAGCTACTTCCATTTTTATTTTTATTTTATTCCAAAAAACACTACTTCGCAATTAGTTAGCAAACAATTACATCATAGACCACCAAAAATTCAGCAACCCTCACTCTGGCCTTCTCACCAAAGTGGACATAGTCCCCACCTCATTTACAACAAAAGTATCCACAACTCCTATAACCTAGTAAGTTGTACCATATCTATACATAGTTACAACACCTGTTCACTGATGGAAGCCATTGGGGGGAAAGAACCATCAGGGTGCTTGATAGTTCCATTCAAGCCCTGATGATGATTTGCCCACCATAGGAGAACTACCCCATTTCAACAGGAACTTTGACCGAGCTCTTTCAATTGCATCAGATTCCTCCTTAATCGAATCATACCGTCCCCGCAACCAAGATACTGGCTCGAACCAGATATTTGACAACACCTCACCGTTAGGGATCTTTTGTTGTTGAAAAACAAACTTACAATGCCTGGTCCAAATGTGCCAGACCGATAAACAAGCCACCATCATCCATATCTCTTCAAAAAATTCTGAGTTAGTGGCAGGTCGAACTCTAGCACGTTGAAACACATTGCCACCCTGCACTATAAATCCATGACCATGAGGGTTTAACTGTTCAGCCCAGCCTTCCCCTGTTAACTTCAACCCCTGTACGGACCCCCATACCACTCTCCCATTCGCGTTGCATGGTGCCACTATCCTGAGACTTCTACCCCAAATGTTAATAGCCTCTCCACAATTCCAAAACAGTGAGGAATTGATCCCAAAGGGCGTCCACATATCTTGCAACCAGCCTCACCACCATGACACCTGAGCCACTCCCCCATCGGTACCGCTTTATGACTAAGAAGCCACAACCAAAGCTTTATTTTTTCTGGCATATCGAACGCCCATAGTCTCCTCCAAAACGACTTCAACAAGTCGTAAGAAATGCCTTTATCCTTCCAACTATTGCGAGTTAGAGCAGCACCCATAGATTTGGAGCCAATGATTTGCCTTCCTTAGTAGTGTACTCGAAAAACCGTTCCACTTTGTTTGTTCCCGGTTTCTGCCACCACACCTCTAGTGGGTCCCAATCCAACTCACATACGGGCTTGTTGTCAACTATCCAAAGCTTACAATCAGATTCCAGCTTCCCTGGGTCCGGGTTTACTTGCCACTTCTTACCTTCCAACATTGCCACTCGCACTGCCAACCACTGACCATTGTCTGCCAAAGCAGTTAGGTTGCCCCACAAACGATACTCATTAGAGGGGCACCTGCCCCGGATAATTTGTGCATCACCCTCACCTACAAACCACCCAAACCAGACCCCCTCTTCTTCATTCAGCCTAGCTAGACCATCAACAACCTTATCTATCAAACGGTTCACCTTTTCCTGCCTGCTAGTAAACCTAGTACTACCAACCAGACCCTCCCTTCTTTTCCTTTTGAAAACCTCCCAGTCTCTTACTGAACTAACATTGTACCCTACCATTTGTCCCAATGGCAAGTATTTTTTCTGGCCAAGCATCATACCGTCGTCGCTTCTAATCCTAGGGTTCCAAAACAGTGGTTAACGGAGTTGTTCCTCCATCAAAAAACTACTTCCATTAGTTAAGGCAATGTAACTAATGGAAGTAGTTTTGTTTTTGGAAAAAAAAGAAAAAAGAATACCCCTAATGCCATTCACTTTTTTAAATTTGATAAAACTCTACTTTTTAAATTAAGTCTAATTACCACTAATGCATTAGGGGTATTCTAGTAACTTGTCAATAACTAAGTAGGGTTCGTTCATGTTTTATTCCCCTTTCTTTTAAAACAAGTAATGAAAACAAGAAAGCTACTTTGGATGTGCACTCATTGAAAAGCATGTGTACTTAGTCTAGTTTGGAAAAAGTTAACATGTTACAGTTCACTATATTCTAGTAGTAGACTTTGGAATAGCTACGAATGTTTTATGGGTATTCATGTAATTTGTCAACCAGGTAGGTGCAGTTTTTTGTTTTCAAATAATTCATTGCCACAAGAAAGCTTGCATTTAGTCCAACATTCAACGACTTACATGTTTCATGTTTCATCTTTCATGTTCCATGTCCTGTTTCTCGTTTTTCTTCAATTTGTTTTTTGTTAAAATGTTGGTTGGATACAAAATGGAAGCTTGGGTATTTAGTTTACCTAGGGTATGTGATCATGCATGTGTCAAGGATGTCTCGTGCATCTCATAGATGTGTCATGGCAAGGTTGTGCATGTGGGTCTTGGATGGGTAATGGAAAAGGGAAAAAGCATATACAAGGGGTACACCAACATACATATCAATTATATTGGTGGACATACAAGATATAAAGCAAGTTATGAGATATTGATTGATGCATTTATATAGCATGAATATCAAAGCTACCATCTTGGAGCTTATTCATGTTTGGATCTTGGCCTTATGCCTAATTTATGGGTAAGTTCACATATGGAGGGGTTATGTGAGCTCAGAGCTACCCCAAGTATAGTCTATAATGTTTTGGGCAAACAACTTCCGTGGGCCCAAGAGTACCTTGAATATCATTGATGCTTTGTCATTTTGTGTCTTTGGAACCTTGGATGCCTTAGCCCTTGCATGGAAAAAGTGAATTTTTGTGGTTAACTGCATTAATGGAACCTTTAGGTCCATTCCCTATAAATGCCATCTCTATATCACATGTTTTATAAAAAGAACATTATCTAATGTGAATTTCTACATAAATAAAACTTGTCCTTTATTTGTTATTTATATGAATGCTTCACCTCAAGCAAAGCCTCCTATGAACCTTAAAAGTTACATTCATTGAATCGACATGATGCTTACATTTTTATGGGCGGTGATAGCTTCATGGAATAGATACCTAGGCTTATAATCTCTCTAAATATGTGTTCTAAGGTAGAGTTCCATTTTTTTCTTTTAAATTATTGAAATTCTTTTGGATTTTTCATGTGGGTTTATGTAACACAAAATCACACTATGTATAAAGTGATAATAGTTAATAGTGGCATTCCGTACATGTCTTATGCATAAGGTTTTCAATTATTTAATGAATCTTCTTTCTAATTTGGAGGAATTGGGTTGATGTGGCAATGTAAACTTGACATTGCATGTAGTTTGAGAATGCAGAGAAAATGAAACAACAAGCTTGGGAGCTTACATTCTCAATGTATGTGTTGTAGAGCATGAGATATATGTCTCCTTATTCCCACGGCTTATGGGATTATATTGTTGCATTCTAGAGAATAATTTCCTACTTCGTTGCCTATATGTATACATTGGAGGGACATTGATATAGAATAGGGAGACATTTTGAGATTTAGGATTTTCTCATAATTATATGTTGGGATTATTGGGCCATTTAAGATCCCCTCTCAAGTTTATGAGGACACCAAATTGTGGGTGGTTGAGTGATTATCCAATAGCCTAATGAATAAATGTTTAACCTAAGACTTGTTAATTATATAATTACATTTATGGTCCAAAGATTGAGATCATAAGCTAATATTTAGACATGACCATCTCATGTGAGGAGGATTTCACATGGGGCGTTTCTTTTTGTAGCCAAGTCATAGGCAAGCTTTTAAAAGTTTGATTCTATCCGAGATCCATCCATGACACATCTATGACCATCAACAACTCCCCCACACCCCATTCAAGATTATGCATGATCATCTATGACCCATCCACGATACATCCATGGCTCACTCATGAGTCATGAATCATGACACACCCAGGAGAATTTATACCCTTATATTTCACGTGAAACCACACCTTTTGGAGTGTTTTTTTTTTCAAAAAGAAAATCCTTCCATTAGTTATAAAATTTTACAAATGAGACTATTATGTACAAATCCCTGTAGGGACGCGATAGTTCCATCTTATGTGGATGCCCACTGACTCAAGAAAGGGAGAGGACGATCATTGTTGGATGAAGGCTATTCATTGTCTTCGACTCCATCGGAGCCACCCTTGAGGCCATCATATTGGCTCTTTAGAGTGGCTACAATTTCACTCCATATCTCTTGCAATAACCTTGTTGGATGCGCGGTTTGGTTGGAAAAGTCCCGTCTACACCGTTGCTTCCATAGAATCCAAAGAGTTATTGGGTTGACCAATTCCAACACAACTTGAGATTTGTCATTAAGAGGAGTTGAGTGGACATTGCCGCTAGTGGAGAAAAAAACCTCTTGTGCTTTTATCACCAAAGTCATCCCCTCCTCCTGATGCTCGTATTTGCCAACTGCGAACTGCCATGATAGCCAACATATATTTCCCCACTTGATTGAGCCTTGCACTTGGCATAATTGCAACAAGCGGTCAACCCCCCACCATATTCGATGGGACGATGGGCAATCCCACATAGCGTGTCGTATTGATTCTACTGCATTTGGGCACTCTACACAATTAGGAGAGCTAAGGTTCCCACGTTGCCATGCTCCCACCGGTAGTGACTTATGTATTAATAGCCATTGGAACGTGGTAATTCGCCTCGCGTGTTGTTGTTTCCAAATTTTCTGCCAAAACTTGGTCATAATTGTGTGAGGAACTTGAAATGTGTGCCAGACCTTTGCATCAGCCGACTCTCGGGCGGTTTGAGCAGCTAGAATGTGGCAACCCAATCTAGTTGTGAATTGGAAGAAAGGGATGGGTTTGCTTTCTTGCCCCGCGTAAGGATCACACCATGTCCATTGCAAAGGGTCCCAACTGACCTTACGTAGCCATGTGTTTTCATGAGTACATATGTGCCAATCGGGTTGTACTTTGGTCGAATCAGGATCTACAATCCATTTATGACCAGTATACGCGAGTACTCGAATTGTGTTATTCTGTGTTGGTGTCTCAGTGTCTCACAATTCATAGGCTTCGATCCTGTCTGGTGTTCCCCTACCTCTCAGGATCAAAGATCCTTTCTCCTCCTAGCCTATCCATTTCTCCATTGTTGTCCTTTGAGTAGCAGCTTCCCTAATCAGTAGAGCATTAATTATTTCCGATCTCATAGTCCATCCGCCCCTGATTCCATGGAGTATGTTGGCTTGATCTTTGTAGTGGCAGTGATATAAACCGTCTCCAACATTCTATACTTTTTCCTGGACCTTCTGCAATGTATCCCCATGACAACCCCTTACGTGATCCCATTAGTTGATTAGATTCATCCTTGATACATGGGTTCCATAGGATACGTTGACTAAGCCAGGCAGGTTCGAATCTTGGTTGATCGCACTTGGGCCCTCGTCTAATGTCACACAATGCCTTCCACATGGATGCACTGAATCTATCCTCCAATTGGCAGGAGAAACTAGGTTTGAAATCCATGTTTAGAATCCATCCCGTTTGGGGGGGCCAAGTGACCCCTTTTCGTGGCCTAAAGTAAGCGAAACGTAACCTCAGTAGCATTTTCCAACAATCATTTCCTGGTAAGAGTCCTCGCACCACAAATTTGGCAAGTAAGGCTTTTGATTGTGAAAGGGGATTAATAAGACCCAATCCCCCGCTCGACTTAAGCGATGTGAGTATAGGCCACGCCACCTTGGTGCGACTTACATGATCTTCCTTACCAGACCAAATGTAGTTGCGGACCAGTCGTTGAATCTAATGTATACTTTCCTTGGAGATTGTCCAGCATGATAGACTGTACCATGCTGTTGCGAATAGTACCTGATTTGCCACTATGATGCGACCCGCTAACGACAGTTTTTTCGAGCTCCAATGTATCAACTTTTGTCGAATGGAATGGATAACGGGTGCAATCATAGTCTTCGGAGGTATGTTGAAACCAATTTGGAAACCCAAATATTTGGTGCTCGCTCCTTGATTGATCCATTTGAAAGCGGGATGGGGGTGCCACGCAGGATGTGTTTCATGAGAAAGCCATATTGCACAAGATTTGTGCCAATTGATCATGGCATTGGATCTCTTGCAAAATACAGCTAACCCACTTTCTAGTTTTTGGAGGTTTGCCAAATCCCCTTGCAGGTAGACCGTTGTGTCATTTGCAAATTCTATATCCAGGATGCTTTGGTGAGAATGAGGTATGGGAAGACCACGTAGGTTGAGATGCCACAAGTTGAGAAAGCAAGAGAGTGCTTCGGCGTATAATAGAAATAAGGATGGAGCTAGTGGGCATCCCTGTCGTACAGATTGGGATATTCAGAAAAAGGGGCCCCTTTCACCTGCCAGTGAAACGCAACTGTTGTCATTCCTATAAAGTCCTGTAATGCCTTTGATCCATGTCTTTTGAAAGCCGAGTTTCCCATCACACTTTCTAGAGTGCTTCGGTGTATAATAGAAATAAGGATGGAGCTAGTGGGCATCCCTGTCGTATAGATCGGGATATTCAGAAAAAGGGGCCCCTTTCACCTGCCAGTGAAATGCAACTATTGTCGTTCCTATAAAGTCCTGCAATGCCTTTGATCCATGTCTCTTGAAAGCCGAGTTTCCCCATCACACTTTCTAGAAAGTTCCAGCATACCATGTCTTATGCTTTCTCAAAATCTAGTAGCACCACCGCTATCTTGTCGTTGGTATGCTTGGCAAGGGTTACTGCTTCCCAGAATGAGAAGAGGTTGTCTAGGATGAAACCTGTCTGGGACGGATGAATGAGTTAAGGGAGAAGTGGTATTAAACAACGTGCCACAATTTCTGCGAGCAACTTATAGACAGTATTGAGAAGAGTTATAGGCCGCCACTTGTTAATGTCGTTGGCACTCCCACCACTTTTAGGAATAAGATGTATCATCCCCTGTCCAAATTCCTCCGGCATGTTTCTAGAGGTGATGATCTCCTCATATGCCTGGAGGAGGTCTTCTTTAATAGTGTCCCAAAGGCATGTGAAAAAGTGAGGGATGAGGTCGTCGATTCCGGGGCAACTATCTGCATCCAAATCAGAGAGGGCCTCTCATATCTTGATGATTGATAGGGGACGCACGATCCATGTATTCATTTCCGTCGTGACTTTCTCGAGTATGCTTTGGAGGATAATATCTTCTCTTATGTCTTCCCCTGTGACCAGAGTATCTTCGGTAAGTAGGCGTTTATAGTAACTTGTGGCAATAGTCCTCATTTTGTTGCCATCCTCAGTGGTCGTTCCATCCTCTCAGTTGAGGTCGCGCATCATTGTTCTAGCATGCCTCGGGCCTTTGGAGCGGATGAATTCCTTCGTGGTTTTGTCCCCTACTCGAATCCATCACACCATGCTTCCATGAAAATCCATGTCATATATTTCCTTTTCCGCCATGTTGAGTTCATGTTTGGCCATGGCAACTTGTCCTGCGATCCAACTGCATGACGGGTATTTTTGTTGGAGTCGTTGTAAGGCTATTAGTCCATGTTTTGTCCTCTATCGCTTTTCCTGAGCCTCCTTACTTCTGGTCTTGACAATCTCATGTAAGAGAGTTGCGGCTCTTGTTAATTTAGCTAGAAGTTTGTCAGATGTTGATGAGTCATTGACGGGTAATGACCATTGGTTGGAGAGTTGTTCCTTCACCTCTATAACTGTGTAAATAGTGTGTGGGATGCGAGGCTGGAATGGGCCCCATTTTTGGTGCAATTGAAAATGATCAACTACCGAGTAATGGTCAGAGAAAGTTGTGCCTGGAGTTATGCAACACCGCCCTCCCTTTGCTTCTAGAGCCTCGCCCACATAAATGCGGTCAATGCGAGATAGGATGGGTCCACTATTCCGCCCGTTTGATCGGGAGAATAAGAGAGAATCCCTTTTTCGTTGGAAGTTGTCAGAATGCCAGATGTCTCGTAGGTTAAGGTGTGCACATAACTTCTCCCATTGTTTACATTCCCTTCCTTGTAGAACTATGGGGTTGTTGTTGTTGGAGCTATCGTGAATGGATTCGATCATATTAAAATCCCCTCCAATGCACCACTCTTCCGCACCCGCTACTTGTAGGTGGATGCGTTCCTAGAATGTTGCCCTTTCTGTTCTGCTATTTGGGGCATAAACATTCATGAAATTCTAGCGTTGCCCTTGGATGCCTTGGATGGTCAACATGCAAAAATGTGCCCTACCAGGTATAAGTGATTCCTGGTGTATTAAGCCTTGGGCTAGATGTTCCCGAATCAAAGTGCAAATACCACCATGATCTCCATCCTCCCCTATTGCTAGTTCCCAAATTGCTCGCCATGATCCTGGTAGAAGGTCTCCGACTTCCTTTGATTGCGTGCTATCGAGGTGGTGTTCCTGCAACATGATGATGTCAGCAACACTCCCTAATAAATATTCCGCAAGATTCCTTCTCAATTTCATCTATTTTGTTGGTCTAGTCGACTTCTGAGACCTTGCACGTTCCATGTTACAATCTTCATACTCATGGAATGGGGTGGGAGATTGCCAATTGTTCCTGGTGCTTTGCACAACAGTTCGTGAGTGGGGAGTGTTGAAGACAAGGCCGTCAATGCGGAAAATCTGATAGCATTCGATTGGGGTTGAATACATGCGTATGACAGAATCGAAGATCGTGCACAGCGACAGAGATAGAGAGAGAGAGAGAGAGGAGGCACAAAGAGTCTTTCTATTCAATAGAAACAATAATACAACCCAACCTTACAAAAAGGTTACAAGGTCACTATATATAGTGACCGACTTAGGGCAACTACCATTTATGCTAATTACACAAATGGCCCAAACTTGATCTATACAAAGGGATAGTGTGAATACGTCCATTATACACTTGTATTCGACACTCCCCCGTAATGGGCGTATACATGGGTTATCTAAGATTACAGTTATAAACCTAGGTTCTCGGACATATCAGTTTTGTTCGAGTCGGCAGGGTCCGAAGGCAGAAGACCGAACTGGTCGGGTCGGAAGAGTTGAAGCCGATCATTAGGGAACTGATGTCGGTTGTCTGAAACCATCCTGCGCTGTGTTCGGCTCTAACCGGACTGGTTTGTCGTTACGCCCATCTGATGCCGAAGGGACCGAAAGCGGTCTGCCGAAAGACACTTGGTCATTCCATCTGCGACATTGTCGGTTGTGGATATTTTCTCTAGACCGATTTTCCCTGAAATGACGCAGTCCCGAACGAAGTGATATCGAACGTCGATATGTTTGGAGGCGTTGTGGTGAACCGGATTTCTCGACAAGGCAACAGCACCTTGACTGTCGCTATAGACAACTGGAGCCGAGTCATGGTCGACTTGCCGAAACGTGTGCGCCAGCCGGCCGAGCCACAAAGCTTCTTTTGCAGCGTCGGACGCAGCTACATATTCTGCTTCGGTCGTTGAGGTCGCTGTGCACTCCTGAAGTTTCGACTTCCACGAAATTGCTCCATTGCCGAATTTGAAGCAGTATCCGGTTGTTGATTTCCGACTGTCTATACAGCCGGCGAAGTCCGAGTCGGTGTAACCGACTACGCCTGAGGTTGAGTTCGGACCGAAAAGAATGCCGTGGTCTTTTGTGCCAGCCAGATATTTGAACACATGCTTGACTGCGTTCCAATGCGATCGGCCAGGATTGTGCATAAATCTGCTAACGACTCCTACGGCATGAGAAATATCAGGCCGTGTCGCGACCATCAGGTACATAAGGGAGCCGACTGCCGGTGCATACGGTACCGACTTCATATCTTCCCCCTCCGGACCGGATGTCGGGCAGTCTCGCTGAGAGAGCCGAAGATTCATGGGGAGCGGGGTTGAAGCAGATTTGGCTGATTTCATGGTGAAGCGTTCCAAGACACGTCCGATATAGTCGGTCTATGACAAAAAAAGATGTCATTTATCGCGATGCCGACTAATCTTCATGCCAAGGATGTGTCGTGCCGGACCGAGGTCCTTCATGGCAAACTTCAACCGCAGTTGCCGAATGAGATCGGCAAGTTCGCCCGCGTGGCGTCCAGAAATTAGCATGTCGTCCACGTAAATGATGAGGAGGATGGGTGATCCATCTTGAGCTGTGTTGGTGAAAAGACAATGGTCCTCGTCGCTTTTGGAGAAGCCGATCGATTGGATGAAGTCGTCGAACTTCTTGTACCATTGTCGCGGTGCCTGTTTGAGGCCGTATAGACTCTTCCTGAGTCGGTAGACTAGATGTTCTTGGCCAGTTGCCACGAAGCCTTTTGGCTGCTCCATATAAATTTCCTCTTCAAGATCACCATGGAGGAAGGTTGTTTTGACATCTAGCTGAATCAGCTCCAAGTTGTCGGTTGCCACCACGCCGAGTAGAAAACGAAGGGTTGTCATTTTCACCACTGGTGAAAAAATCTCGTCGAAGTCGACACCGTATTCTTGTCGGAAGCCCTTCACAACTAATCTGGCCTTGTACTTTGGGGTGGTCGAATCAGACGTCTCTTTTAGTCGATAAACCCACTTGCAAGGAAGAGCACGTCGATTCTTAGGTAGTTCGACCAGATCCCAAGTCTTGTTTGCCCGAATGGAGTGCATTTCCGACTCCATCGCCAGATGCCAGGTGGCTGAATCGACAGATGTCGATGCTTCTTCGTAAGACGTCGATTCGCCGGCGTCGGTGAAGAAAATTCCAGGAGAATACCTCTCCGGAGGTTGCGACAGTCGCTCGGATCGTCGAGGTATGATTGGACTGGTCGCATCGGGTATCGAGGTCGGATGGTCCGAAAGCGGATTATTCTGTTGTGCCGAGTCAGAGTTGTCCGAGTCGGTGGTGTAAGGTTCAGCTACCCGTGAAGCTGACCGTGTGTTAAGAGCGGGGCCTTCTTGAAGGGTCGGCACATCGGAAAATGTTACCCTTCGGACTTCGATCAGTTTTTCGACTGATGGATTCATAGCCGACTCGTTGAACACAACGTCCGAACTTCGAACGATTTGTCTGCGTTCGGGGTCCCAGAGTCGGTATCCCATTTCGTCGTCTGATCCATATCCAAGGAAAATGCATTTCCTGGACCGAGGTGCAAGTTTTCGGCGATCATCTTTCGGAATAAGGGCGTACGCCTCGCATCCGAAGATCCTCAGCTTGTCGTAATTCGGCTTACTGCCGATCCATAGTTCCTGAGGAATTTGAAGTCCTAGAGGTCTGCTTGGCGACATATTGATTATGTGTACTGCTGTGAGTAGAGCCTCTGCCCAGAAGCCATCCGACAGTCCGGAGTGTTGGAGCATGGAAACTATCCGTTCTTGGATTGTCCGATTCATGCGTTTTGCAATCCCGTTTTGCTCCGGACTGTGTGGTGCCGTAAATTCACGTCGGATGCCGCGTTGTCGGCAGAATTTGACGAATTCTTCTGATTTGAACTCTCCCCCATTGTCGGTCCGAAAGCATTTCAGTTTTCGGTCAGTTTGATTTTCTACCATAGCGAGCCAATCGGAGAAGATCGAGAAGACACGATCTTTGGTGCGAATTGGATAAGCCCACACCTTTCGAGTCGAATCGTCAATAAAACTGACGAAGTAAGAGGCACCGCCAAGAGACTGATGCGGCATTGGGCCACAGACGTCCGAGTGGACTAAATCGAGAGGTCTCGTTTCTCTTGGTGCTTATGTCGGGTGTGATGCGGCTGCTTGTTTGCCATACTGGCAATGTTCGCAGAATTGATGGTCCGAGAAGGAGATTTTAGGGATGTATCCGGCTCTAGATAGGTGCGTAATGCCGGCCTTGCTGAGGTGTCCTAATCTTCTGTGCCATAGTGATGACACAGGAATATCCACCAAAAACAGGTTACCCTCTCTGAGCGTAACATGTAACGGATACAGTGAGTGTATCTTGGGTCCTCTAGCAAGCAGGAGGTTCCCCCTGTGGAGTGTCCACCCTCCCGAAGAAAAACCGGCATGAATGCCGTCTTCATCTAGTTGTCCGACTGAGATCAATGGCCTTGAGAGCTCGGGTACATGTCGGACATTGTGAAGTACAAGTGTAGAGCCACCTGCAAGGTTGAGCTCTACTGTGCCGATTCCAATGATGTCACAGTGTTGCGAGTTGCCGACTCGAACTGAGTCGGAGTGACGGATCGTATATTGCCGAAATTGGGATCGATGAGGAGTCACGTGAAATGACGCGCCTGAATCTAAGAGCCATGTGCTCAATTCTTCAGTCGTGAGCAGAACTTCTGATCCGACTGGATTTTCGATTGATAGTATATTCGGGTCGTTTGGTAGCACATCAGCTGAGAAGCTGACGTAATTGATCTCCTCATGCCGGCCACTCTTCTTGTCTGATTTCTGAGACTTGTCGTTCTTGTTCTTGAGTGTGCGGCAGTCAGCTTTGATGTGTCCGGGTTTCTTGCAATAGTTGCAGATTCGATTATCCCGTGACTGGCTCCGTCTTCGCTGATTGTTCGGCTGCCGTGAGGAATCTCTTCCTCGTATGTTCGATCGTTCTGTCGAACCTTGTACTACATAAGCGTCGTCTGTTGAGTCTTTGGCGAAAGACTTTCTCCGAGCTGCTTCGGTCAGGATTGCGCTCGTGACTTCGGAGTATTTAACAGCCGTGGTTGACGCGTTGCACACGGTTGTGACGAAAGTTTCCCATGATGAGGGAAGGCTGCTCATGAGTATCATTGCTCTGAGTTCATCCTCGATTGCCGTCCCCTGAGATGAGATTTGGGAGCTTATGCTTTCGTACTCATTGAGATGTGCTTGAACCGAATCTGATTCTTTCATCCGCAAGTTGTAGAGGCGCCGGATCAGAAACATCTTTGTTGCAGCGACCTTCTTTTCGTAAGTGTCCGACAGTGTTTTCCACAGTTCGAATGCTGTCGTACACGATTGCACCGTAAAGTATACCGATTCCGATAGGTGCATCCGAATCGTGGCGCGGACGATTCTGTCCAGCTTCTGCCACTCAATTGGTTTGTATCCTTCTGGAGGTTCTTCATTTTCGATGGGATCGATTTGCCCCTTGACTATGAGATAGTCCTGCATTTGCTCCTTCCAGAAGTTGAAGTTCGATCCATCGAACTTTCGTAGACTCATTTCTGACGAGCCGGATGTTGATGCCATCAAATTTGGTTTTGGTTGACGAAGCTCGGTTCGGAGTTGACTACGAACCTTGTTGGAGTGCAGCCGGTTGGCTCACCCGATATCGTTCTAGTCGGATTTGAACCCGAGTCGGTTCGGCTTCGGATATATGTATTGTTGAACTTGCTCGAATTGACTCCGGTAACTTGAGGGACAGAACCGACTGGTCTTCCCGAATGTTGCCGAGTCGGAGTGAGCCCGGTTCGCTTCCGAATATATATGCCAAATACCGATTATTGAAACCGATTGTCTGGACTGATTCTGCTTCGGGTGACTGCAGCGACGAGAGAGACGGATCCAACTGATCCTCCCGAATGTCGATCAGCCGGATGAAGCACGAATTTGGGTTGTTGTCTTGAGACCGATCTGCACCGAGTGGTTACAATGAGCGGCGAGCAGCGTTTGATGACCTCTTCGGATGCCGTTTAACCGAGTGGAGCACGATCGTGTCAATGTTGCACAAGGGGATTTCACCTCGAGCGGTTACGATCACAAGGAACAGAGTACAACCGGTTGGCTTACTCCAAGCGAAGATGATCTAACGCGATGAGATGCAAGCCTCGTTTTTCTTCTTCTTCTCTCTTCTTCGAATGATGCAAGAAACCGAATGCTGTGCAGGCTGAGACGACGGCCGACAGCGGGTTGAAGGACCGAGTACTGTGCAGGCTCTGATACCAGATGTTGAAGACAAGGCCGTCAATGCGGAAGATCTGATAGCATTCGATTGGGGTTGAATACCTGCGTATGACAGAATCGAAGATCGTGCACAGCGACAGAGATAGAGAGAGAGAGAGAGAGGAGGCACAAAGAGTCTTTCTATTCAATAGAAACAATAATACAACCCAACCTTACAAAAAGGTTACAAGGTCACTATATATAGTGACCGACTTAGGGCAACTACCATTTATGCTAATTACACAAATGGCCCAAACTTGATCTATACAAAGGGATAGTGTGAATACGTCCATTATACACTTGTATTCGACAGGGAGCACTCACCATTTAGACATCCAGTCATTTCCAAGGATGGAACGTTGGTCCAAATCCAAGAGTGGAGTTTGTGGGCTATCTGGTGAGCTTCAATAGTCCCTTCCTGCTTCTCATAGAAATAGAAGAAGCTTGGAGTTAATTGGGCGTCTATGATAGTCCGCAGGTGGATGTGGTAGAGATGAGGTTCCTCTTCATCCATGGTGCACCAGAATTCTGTGTTATTCCAATGCTTCTTTAGTTCGTTCATGAGGGCTTCATCTCTTATTTTTGTGACAAAACAGGTTGCTTGACTACATAGGGTATCTTTGATCTTGGACTTGGACCAGTTCTCTTGTGCCGGAAGCAAGAGTGGAAAAGAAATTGAGGTCGTCGGTACTCCATTCTTGTGTACCACTGATACATGTACCCTTATTTTGTCCATTGTCGTATGCCCTATACCTAGCCATTTTAGGGCATTTTGCGGGTGTGGTTCAAGGTCCTAGCTAGATGTATCACACCCATTTGTGGCTGGGAAGGCTATGATCTGAGGCATGATATTCAAACTACTGCCTTGGTTTGTTGTTTCTCCATTGGGTGCAATTCTGTTAAAGCTCCGCATTAGGGTCTTAACATGACTTATCCTTCGCCGCTTCCCTGTTTTGTAAGCTTTAACGAGGATTTTCTCTTGTGTGTTTGGAGTCACCTTGGGGCTTTCCTTGGGGCTTAAGCAAGCACTAGGGGAGTGTTCATTTGTGGGGGGGAGCTCTTGTAGTAGATCAAAATGATTGGGGCTCACTGGCGATGAAGGATTTTGTGACTGTGGAGTTTTACGTAGGACATGGGATTTCCCCACCACTCGCCATTCCATCATAGCCTTATAGGGTGTGGTGGGGGAGGCTTCTGATTTCCTATGGTGTCCCAACCTTCCAAGGTCTCCATGGTGGGATCCTTAATGCGTATCGTGGATCTTGGAAGGAAGTTTGTTGATGTCATGCACCAAGAGGTGGATAGAGGGAGGGCCTAGGTGTTTCTTTAGCATGTCTACTAGCGTTAGTTCCTCGTCCACCATCATACCCAAGGAGTTTCCAATAGTAGGAAGTAACATGTTGTATTCTAAGGATAATCCCAGAAACAACATGGTTACCTTTTTCATGGAATCATTGTGTTTCGTTGCCTTCTTTGGGTTAAAACCATGTGTCCATTTACACATGAATAACCATGTTTTTTGGACCTGACATGGAGACATGGTTATGAGGTTTGATGCGGAATCCTGGTCCTTTATAATGATTTGATAGAAACCTTTACAAAGCAATTGAACTTCTTTTATTCCACCTACTTGTGAATGAAATTTGCCTTGCAACATATCTCGCAATAGTCCTTTATTTGGCCGTGATCCCACCACACGGCATATGACCGCTATGCGCTCAAGTCGATCTATCTCCTGCTCAAGTAGAAGCATTTCTTCGCCATTGAAGCTAATCTCAACAGGACACCCGTTATTTGGATTGTTTTGATCTGGCATTTGCTCTTTATCGATCGAGGGGCTTGTTTGAGATACGTGTTCGGTAGGGCCGATGTATGGTGTTTCCCTGATTGATGGGATTTTCCAAAGTTGTGTTGGGGGTAGGGGGGGGTCTCTCACTCTTTTTTCCCTTTTTTTTCTCTTTCTTTCTTCTTGTTTTTTTTGGGGTTTTTTTTTTCCTTTTTTCTTATGTATTTATTTATTATTATTTGTTTTTTTAATGGGGGTAACAATCAAAATTTGGGGGGGGCAGGCAGGGGGGGTGGGGGGTCCACTCGTCGAACTGGGGTCCACTCGTCGAATGGTGATTGGAGGGTCCGCTCTGCTTCAGCTCCTGCTCCGCTCCTATGTTTAAACAACCAGCTTTGGAGTGTTTGGTCAATTGTAATAGCAATTGCTATAATTTTGCTGCTAGATGATACAATTCGTTAATAATTTAAGGAGTAGAACATTGAGGTGTTTTAGAAGGTTTCCAATACAACCCTTTCAAAGTCATCTAATTGCTTTTGTTAGTTTTCACGCACAAGAAATAATCAATGCTCTAGCATTTCAATGACTCCACACAACCCTTTCAAGGTCATCTAATTGCTTTTGTTAGTTTTCAAGCACAAGAAATAATCAATGCTCTAGCATTTCAATGACTCCATACAATAAGACGTCCTTCAAGTTGTGCCCTTTAAACATAATAGTACAATCTTAAAACAAAAGTGAAATAAAAACATTAAAAATTAAAAAGAAACCTTATGTACATCGAAAATTTATTAGTATTTGGTGGTCCAACAAAAAAAATAACTAGACTGTCTTGCATTGGAAAACAATTATATATTTTATTCTCTTTCAAAACACAAAGGTTTGTTTTTTTCAAAAAGGTTTGGTCTTGTGCAAACGTGTGCAATGGGTTTCGAACCACATATTCTAAAGTCGTTGAAATCAAAATATCCATACAAGCACCGTGAAAGAAATCCTCGACATACTAGAATCAAGAAGAAGAGCTTAATTAAATGGTTGAACTCCTATGATAGCATTGTATTAGTCGTCGACTACGGAGATTTCGAATTTCCTATCCATATCAATAGTGATGGATCCTTGGAACGGTCAATTTTTTCTCATAAGGAAACCATTAAAATGCGCAAAAGGCAGTACAATGTAAGAGAATGAATTTATTGGGTGAAGAGTAACCTAAAAAATTTCTTTGATTTACTAGGGCAATGTCTTTTTGGCAAGAGATAGTATTATAACGAAAAAACACATGTGAGCATTTACGGAAGAAACTTGTTTAGGTCTCATAATTTTTTATAAGAATAGATATAAATATGTGTATATATTAAGAAAATAGAAACATAAATAGAGTTGGCAATTGCAACATAGATATAAATCTATCAAAGGGTGTCAATGCATCTTGACAAAGAACATTATGTGCAAGGAGTCATTGTTGTGAGATAGCTTCAGTAGCGCATATGTTGTGGGTAGAAAACAATAAGTTTATTCAATTTCTATCGAACATCAACTAGCGAGGCATCTTCCCCTAAGTTATTCAATGTATGTCAAGCATCAGCTCATAGGGCATCTTGCCCTAAGTTATTTAGTGGTGCAATTGAATTTGACCATAAGGATTAGACTTCATGTCTGGTGCATGCACGACATCGACTATGACCACAAGTAGTGTGTCTGTGTCTGTGTGTGTATAATTCTGTGTTTTATTTTCTAGGGGGGTTATCTTGAATTTGTCCATTGAATGAAGCTCCTCTCCAGGGAAGAAATAAAATAAAATTTAATCCATAATTTTCTCAAAAACAAGGGTTGTATCAATGCAGAAGTGAGGTCTCGCCTTTCCTTCTCACCCAAAATAATTAAATATTTTCTCAAAGCAATTTTCCTCCCCGAAGGGGGCAAACAAACACGAGCACTTCTCAAAAGGTTTATATTTATGTAATTATTACATTTTTTCCAATTTATTTGTTTTTGCTATATTTATTCTTATATTTCTTAAGAATATATTTCTTTACTATTTTGCTTTTGCTTTTGTTTTTAGAAAATTTTAATTCAATGGTGGACTAGGCTTGTGGGTTGCTAGGATATGGCACTATCAAATGTGCACAGTGGGTTGAATCATCACACGAGTGCATAATTTCCAACAAACATATGAAAGGGTTAGTGCTACTATTGAATGAATTTCATTTTGCCCAGAGAGGCAGTGCTACATAAGGAAAACCTCTTTCTAATTCTCCCTCATACAACCTAGGAGTGTACATGGGTAAGCGATATTTCTTAGTTGAGGAGGCGAGCTTCCATAAGAGAGCTTTAGGGTATGTTAGTCCGCTTCAATTTGTAAGTTGCGAACTCACTAATTTGTATTTTGACTAAAAGCTTTGCATTTTCACTTCTTTATTTATTTGTAACTTGAGGATTGATGCCATGAGATATAAATATCTATGTTAGATCGCAAACCATGGCCCCACACAAAACATAAAACCTTGAGACAAAAACACATGGATCTATAATGAATTGTAGAACTAAAATTTAAAAGCTTTTACCTTCCACATACTTTGTTTGCCTTTAAGGAAATAAAAAATATCCTCAAGAAAAAAGAAGTACGCAACTTGATCACAAATTTATTCTTTTAGTGGTTTTGGACACCCAAACCATGCGTGATGCCAACAATTATTCGTAATCATTATTATTGCACCTCACATGAGTGTTGACTTGTTGTAATAGTATATATTCATGACCTCGATATGGATTGCATCCAAAATGAAGAAACGTCAAATTCAACATAGTATGTTCTACTTGAACATATTGTGTATTTGGTGTGGATATGTGTTTGGCCAAATATGGGCCATAATCGGCACCATGTACGAAAATGTCTTTAAGAAATTGTACAAATATATGTGTGAAAAAGGTAAAGTATACAAAGTGATCAATGAATGACCAAATGCCTAACTACCGAGTTTAACTCTACCAATTCTCTTAGGAGGGTTGATTCTCTACTTCCTACTACAAGAAAATGGAGCTACAACGGCCTACATTTATGTAGAAACATTTCTTGTAATGTATTTAACTATGTTATAATGTCTAATCGAATGTTGAGTCATTTTGTACTTGAACGCTTATAGCTAATGGATAATTCCGCTCATTCCTAAATTCAAACAGTCCTTGTGCGTTTGTGGAGCATGGATTTGCAAATCCAAAATTTCAAGATAAAAGCACAAGCGATTAGTTGACTATAAATTCATTGATCATATGTTCGTGGTCATGAAATGAATCTAGTTATGGAAAGCGCGTTCTAATATTAGGTTTGTAATTATTAGCAAAAGTTTTATCGGTACTACAATTATTTGTCGTGACTGATCCCATTTATATCATAAAGGCAATGGTTTCGCATTGTTCTTGTCAACATATTACTTTTCTAAAGTGCATGATTATAAATGCCTTTTCTTTGTCGCCATGACACCATTTTATGTGTTTGAAACATTTGAGGCTACATTGCATTTTTAATGAAAGCACTAACCAAAAATCACTATAAAGAGATCACATTTTTGTTTCACTCTTTAAATAGATCCATCTTCTTTGCATGAAAAGGTGTGTATATTGTACAATAGTTGTTATTTCCAACAAATATTCGACCAACTTTCCAATCAATTTTGTTGTTGCGCTTTTAAATTTCACTTTTTGGTAGTTAACTTAATCACAATCGCAGTAGTAATAATAAGCAAACATTATAATTATTTGAAGATGTCGAGAGCTAACATAATTATTATTCTATCAAGTGAATTGTACATAGCAAAATGTATGAACTGAATCACAACACACCAATCAATTTGCAGAATCCGATGAAACCAAATCTTCGAGTTGAATTTAAATAGCATCGAGGCTTTTTAACCTTTCAATTGGCAATGTAAACTACTTGCTTTGTATAAATCGCTAAGTCTTGAACTTCTTCAGAGAAGCTTCTATAGACCTACTTCGACACTTGGGTAAGTATAACGTGATAATTTCAATGTTCTTGGTTATTTAAAAACTTACACTTAACAATCGGCAACGGTTTGGCTCAGTTCAATTCAAGAGTGTCAAAAACTGAACCATTTAAATAATTTGAAGCTTGAACTGAACTGAAGCACAAAACCATTTTAACCAAAATGTTAGAAAAAATCCTAACCGTTAAAACTGTGGTTTCCTGGTTTAGTTTTGGTTTTCAAGTTATGTCAATTTTCAATTTTTCAATTTTTCATTATTTCAAAATTTTAAAGATTTTTCCTAAAATGTGAGAATTAGGCTTAAAATTGAAACAGATGTTTATAAAACTATTTTTAAAAAACAACTAGCAACCCTAAACCATCAAACCGTTTTAACCGAACCGTTGTTCACCTCCCAAATCGAACCAAATTGAAACCGAACCATTAAAAAAAACTTGAACTTGAACCAAACCGTTAAGCCACAGTTTTGCAGTTCGGTTCGATTTGGAACCAAATTGTGAAAACAATTTATTGTTAGCAATACAAGACATTCATGTTTAATTACTCAAGGCTTAAATAGTTGTGATGCATATGCAAGCACGATATATATTTGAAAAGCTTTCCATATACTAAAGCACCTGAATTCATGAATGATTGCTCGATTTTTTACAACAGAATGGTGAGGTGACATAAGTCAACAATATAGTAGAATAACCACATTCTCTCGATCTCCTTGAGCAAAACAATATCCATTATATCCTTGAGTTCAAGTTGAGTTTGTACTCTAGGTTAATTTTATTTTTTTCCTGAAAAATATCCTTTCATTAGTTATGAACAATTATTACAATAAAAACTGACCTACCATCAAGCTATCATTGATCTGGTGCATTCTTCCTTAGGTCCCATCCCTCAAGGATAAATAGTATGAACACTCCACCACTCCTTAACCAAGTTATGTGATTGGTGGTGGGAACAACCATACTGGTGGTGCTAAGCACCATTTAGGTCTTGAATTTTGTACTGTGAGGAAAGGGGCCTTCTTCCAATAGGCAATAAATTCAAGACGTTGCAACACTGCAACATCTATCTCACCTTTAATATCCTCATACCGCCCTTTCAAGGTATGTACCATCTCCATCCAGACATTCCGTACTCTAGCTTAATTATGGAGAATGGATGATTTTAAATTATGTTTTCCATCATTTAAACATGAAACTGAATGTTTTAAAGTTTGCATTCACATTTAGATATGTTTTTTGAGTCAAATAAATATTACATGAATTTGAAATGATGACGTCACCCATTTGCAAATTGCTTGAGATACTAAAGTCTAGGAAAAGTCTATAGTCACATTCCTTGTAGTTGTAAAGTTGGCTTGTGAAATGCTCATCAATCACTCTACATATGATAACGTACATCATCACTTTTCAGTGAGTATTTGCTCTTCATAACGTTTTAATTGTCCATTGAATGGATAACATTTAATTGCCACACCATTCGATGAAATGTATAACTTATTTACATTGATTTAAATTGTTAAAAGTTACATTTCAAAAAGATGCAATGGTGATAATTCTTCAATGTAAACACACTCGAGAGTTTGTGCATAAGATGGTACTACTAGATGTAAAGAACATTTTGGAAATCCATTTACGTCAAAAAGTGACAAATCACTTTTAATCGTCCAATAGCTTTAATGTGCAAGTATTTATAAGGGACTAGGCTAAGGGATTTTGTCTTTCTCTTGCCATGACCATATCTTGCACATTTAAGACCCATCAAACCTAGCATAACAGTGATAGGAAATATGACTAGTGATTTCGATGAGAGCCTTGGAAGTTGTTGATAATGCTACACTACATGCTTTCAAACAAATGCAATATCTTCATCACCATATCATTGCCCACATAGAGGACATTTTGGTGGCATTGAAATGTAAACAAATTATAGAGTATGTTTGATAATCCAATGGTTCTTAATGCAAGTTTGAGTATCTTCCATAAAATCGTGCACATGAGAGGTGGGTCATCTAGGTCCTCACAAGGGGGTGTACATTTGAAATTCAAGATCCACGAATTCCAACATAGTTTGAATCAGTAGTTTGGGGAGGCAAAAGGGTGTTACTTTTCTTACAAAGATCGTTGATAAAATATTCCTAGACAATAAGTTAAGAGGAAACTCCATTGTTTATCCATTATACCCACAAAATGAGGTTGTATAAAAATAACCAACACATGTAGCATTGTTCATGGACATCATTCAAATGTGACAATTCTCAAGCATCTTTTATTTTACAAGCTTTCTAATACATTTCGAACAATGTTAGGATATCTATCAATCAATATACTCCTTCATTACAATATTGTAGGTGGCTCCCACTCTCAACCAATAATTACATAAAAACTATAGTCAAGTTGGTTAGACCCCATGAAAAATCAAAGGCTTGTGTGTTAATCAACGCATGGATATATATCCTTGACTGCGCCATAAGAACAACCTACCTCAATTTGGGTGGGTTGCTATGGTGCAAAGTAGTCATCCAAGGCCACTACATGCCCTTGAAACATGGAGACATGTGAACTTGAAAATTTGAGGATAGAAAAGTTTCGTTAAAAAATGGAATCATTCCTCATAAGGGCATTGCACACTTTTGAATAGTGTGTTGATTAAATTCCAAAGTCATCCATCTCTCTTATGTCATTGCGACACTCAACATTCACTCAAATTCTTGGAAGTTTTTTCTACCCCTTATAAGAACTTTTGTGTCCTCATGTTAGGGAACATAATCTAAGCAAGGGAATCAAAGAGTAAGGCATTTCATTAGATTCTGGTCACTTGCATTCACAATCATGACAAGAGTTTCTATAACTAGCTTAAGCTAGACAAGTTAAGAGTTCCAAAAGCATTTCAATCATATTTTGGCCCTAGCACCACCTTTAATTTGAATTCTCGTGTGTGCCCATCTTAAACCACACATCAATCTAAAAGATCTCAATGGCATTCCATCATATCCTAGCCAAAGCCCAACACACAATGTCTTAATCTTGTTCTTACATGGAAATGGCTAAGAATTGACATCCATTCCAGCATATCGTGATTGCACCACTTTGACATACATAAGAGCTCCTACAGTCCTCGTCTTTACATGGGCTTCTCGTGTGGATCCACAAAAGTCAAGAGTCCAACACAAGGCTCTCATGTTTCTCTTGTAAGAGCAGATATCCGAAATTTCTTTTTTCATGCACATAGCCTAAAGTCAGGTACATCACGAGTTGGAAATGAAGAAGGGGGTTTTAGTTCACAACGTTTGGTCCATATATACAAGGGCATCTCTTTGCTTATCGTGAGGAGTTGTTGGGCATCAACACACACTCAATAGATGGTGTGTTGTCTGTGGGAGTGGAGTCCAAGCAAGGGCAAAAGGTCACGGCTCACAAGTTCCAAGAATCTTGCCGAGACCACTAGTGACAGACATAGTGTTCACCCCAAACTTCTTCTACTGCGAGAGACCACTACTTACATAAGTTCCGAGAATCTTGCCGAGACCACTGGTGACAGACATAGAGTTCACCCCAAACTTCTTCTACTGCGGGAGGCGAGTGAGAGCAGTGAAGGCTGAGAGGTCAAGAGTATGAGGCGTACGTACGTATGTATATGTATGTATACATGCATGTATGTATGTATGTTATGTATGTTTGAATGTGTGTATGTATGTATCAGTATGTATGTGTATGTATGTGTATGTATGTGTATGTATGTATGTATGTATGTATGTATGTATGTATGTATGTATGTATGTATGTATGTATGTATGTATGTATGTGTGTATGTTATGTATGTATGTATCAGTATGTATGTGTATGTATGTATGTATGTATCAGTATGTATGTGTATGTATGTATGTATGTATGTATGTATGTATGTATGTATGTACGTATCAGTATGTATGTGTATGTATGTATGTATGTACGTATCTGATAAGAGTCTGTCTCTGTCTTTTCACTGTATGTATGTATCTATGTATTCCTTCCTTCTTTTTCCCCTTATTGGCTTCACACAGAGAGCATCCAATCATTTCTCGTCTCCGCCATAGCCTCAATCTTCATTCAAGGTCTCCTCTCAGATCGCGTTAAAAACTTTCCCGATCCGACCTTCCTTCTGTTGTTTCCAATCAGCAAAGGCAAATCAGAAACGCAGGTGAGGATCTCTCCTCCTCCTCCTCCTCCTCCTCCGCCCTGTTCTTCTTCTTCTTCTTCTTCAGACCTGAATTAATTGAAGATTTCCCAAGTTCAGTGATTCTTCTCCTCAACCCTATGTAAAAATCGCATCTCTGAACAAAGAGAGACAGAAAGTCAGTCAGTCAGTCAGAAATACAGTCAGAACAAAGAGAAGAAGAAGCTCTGCAGAAAGTCGGTTTTTAAATGGGATTCCTGAATTATGAGAAAACCCTTCTAGAGAATTTAAGAATTGAGTAGAAAAAAGGAAGATTGATGAGGGAGTGGGAAAAAAATGTTTTGAAATGCCTCTAGAAACGATGGAAAACTCCTTTAAAAGGGACTTTCTAGAATGATGGCCCTTCTGAAGGGCAGTTTTCCAGGATGAAGAGAACTTAATGGCTCAACAAGTGCGATCAAAATCATTTAGAAGGATTTGGAGAATGGTCTGGAGAACCACTTAAAATACCTTAAGAAAGGCGAGAAAACAGTATATGCATGTTTAATTGAGGAGTCTAATGGCAAGGATTTACTTTATCCTTGCATTGCTACTTTTCCTCACTTGGGCTCCTTTCAACATTCAAGCTGCTGTTCAACATCATGATTACATAAGTAAAGGGTTTCAGGGATCACCCATGACCTATGTGGATTATGGTGGAGAATTCCTGACATCTTTGAGCTTTAATTTCTCTCTTTGCTTCTATAGTCAAGGGGCATCATACTATGTGAGCATAATCCACAAGCCATCACAGCAGATTATATGGATAGCAAATAGAGATAAGCCGATATCATTATCTGATAATCTCTCATTCACATCAAATGGGCTTGTGCTGGTAAATAGTACAACCAAAGAAATGATATGGTCTAGCAATACCTCAGACCATGGAGGTACAAAGGTGCAAATGCAAGACAATGGAAACCTCGCTTTAATGGATAACGAAAACAAAACGGTGTGGCAAAGCTTCGATCACCCTACAGATACTCTCCTTTTGGGACAAATCCTTCGAAACAATACAAAACTTGTAAGCAAAGTATCGCGCGCTGATTTTTCTTCGGGTCCATATTCGCTTTCATTGGTATCAAATAGAGATCTATGTCTAATGTACTCATCAGGTTCGGATTCAGAAATGGATTTGTCTTTTTCATACTGGAGTATGTCCAAGGATGCCAATACTGTGAACCTCTTGAATGGCTCTCCGAGTTATGTTGAGCTTAATTCCACAGGGTTTAGCCTCATGTCTGAAAAGGGAACCGTTATCTCTGTATATATGGTGCCTTGCCCTTCGTTTTGTATGGTCACATTGGATCCATCAGGCAACCTGCTTTTCAAAGTTTTCTCTTCAAATCTATTGACTACTGTCCACCAAGCACCCGCAAGCAATTGCGATCTCCCGCTGTATTGTGGCCCATTAGGGCTTTGCAGTGGTGGGCAATGCAGTTGCCCAGGTTCTCTTCAAGAGGTGAATAAACAGGATATAACACAAGGTTGTAAGGCCCCATCTGTGGGACAATGTTTGAGCCGTAATTCATCAGTAATGCCCCAGTTCCAGCAGATATCGGATAATGTAGACTACTTTGAGAATAATTACGTTTCTCCAGTAAACACGAGCGGACTTGATCAATGCCAAGAGATTTGCTGGGCCAATTGCTCTTGCAACTTCTTTTTCTTCAACAATGTGTCAAGTTGTTACATCTTCTCTAAGTTAGGGACATTAAAGAGTGTGACTAACTCTGGAGCGGTTTTATATGCTCGATCCACGATCGAGGATATACCGTCATCGTCTCTAAATGAAAAGGAATTTCCTCAATTTGTCTTGCCATTGATTATAGTGGGGAGTGTTCTCATCATAATATTCATGACAAGCATCTTCTTGTATTGGTATTGCAAGATGCGGAAAATCAATCTTTCTGGTGAAGAAGGGGGAGAAGAAGATCTGTTTTTGGATGTCATGCCAGGTTTTCCATGCAGATTCACTTTCACGGACCTTCAAAATGCAACAAATAACTTTAGCAAGAGGCTTGGTGGGGGTGGGTTCGGGTCAGTTTATGAAGGAGCATTAAATGACAAGTCAAAAGTAGCTGTGAAACAACTAGAGGGGATAGGACAAGGAAAGAAGGAATTCCGAGCTGAAGTTGAGATCATTGGTAGCATTCATCATTTTCACTTAGTTCAACTTCGTGGATTTTGTGCAGAAGGTCCTCATCGACTCTTAGTTTATGAGTATATGCCAAACGGGTCGCTAGATAAACACTTGTTTTATGAAGTTAACCCCAATGTGCTCGATTGGAATACTAGGATTAAGATTGCCCTTGGCACAGCTAGAGGATTGGCCTATCTTCATGAAGATTGCAGAGATAAAGTTATACATTGCGACGTCAAGCCTGAGAATATACTCCTCGATGAGAATTTCAATGCAAAGTTGTCAGATTTCGGCCTCGCAAAGCTCATGAACAAAGAACAAAGCCAAGTATTTACAACAATGAGAGGAACGAGGGGGTATCTTGCCCCCGAATGGATAATGAATTTGCCTATATCAGAGAAGAGTGATGTATATAGTTTTGGTATGGTTCTACTTGAGCTTGTTGGAGGGAGGAAAAATTTTGAGCCTTCAGAAGTCTCTGAGAAGAGGTATTTTCCTGCATACGCATTTGATCAAATTGAGAGAGGCTCTCCAGAGGAACTCATCGACAAGAGACTAAATGGACGGGTTAATGATGATTTTTTGAGGGTTGTTAGAATAGCTTTATGGTGTATACAAGAGGAGACCTCATTGAGGCCATCTATGGCCAAAGTAGTACAAATGTTAGAAGGAAGTGGTAAAATAGAGGAACCACCCGCTTCTGCAGGTATTCAACTACATGCTCGAATGATTGAGACCTTTACTTCGAGCCAACCGAGCTCTACTACTTCAGGAAGCACTAACCATTTAAGCCTGATTTCTTCTGTACAACTTTCAGGACCGAGATAGTAAAAGAAGGGTTCTCAAGTTTTTAATGCTTCTAGAGATTTGATTCTCCCCCCAACTGCTTCGGGTCTCATGGTTTCAATGCTCTGTTCCACTCCACAATTGGGGTTCTTCTCACCTTTCTCACACAGTATTGCTTTGTGGTAGGGTACTTGGGAGTATTTAGCCTAGCAAAGATTGTGCTTGCTGATTCGCACCAGATTTCGTGGTGCCCCATGTGACTCGGGTTGGAGCACGAGCCAGCATAAATTTTCCTATCAAACAGTCCCCAGGAATTGCATATGCCAAATAGATCAAGGGTTTCAGGTTGCCAAATACTGCAGCTCTTTGTGCTAACTTAGGCTGTCCATAAATTTTCTATCAAACAGTCCCCAGGAATTGCATATGCCAAATTGTGTGAGGGTTTCATGTTGCCAAATAGTGTGAGGATTTCATGCACTAAAACTTTTGAGTGTGATATTATCTCCTTGATGTTTGGAAGAGACCAACTGTGGTGGTGGCCTTCTCCAACCAAGAGTCACCCACAAATGCCCGCGTTTTCCAGCTAACATTCCTTGTCTCGAAGAAAAGTGTACAAATTTCCGGTACTCCAGAATTTGGCTGGATTCCTGTATGAGCTTTAAATTTCAATGATTCAAATTCGATGGGGGGTAATTATCATTTGGCAAGAAATCATTTATTTTGATGTTATGAATTCAGTTCTGTTCCGTCATTATTATTTATTGATGTGGGTGTTTAGATCATCTAGGCATATGTTTGTTTCAAGTATTTGGGATAGATCATGTGTTTGCTTCAGTAGGAAAATGGTTGTCAAGAAATCATCTCAATGAATCAGGTTCTTTGTTCCCTTTGCTTCTTTTTTAGTATGGGTATTTAGATCTAGCCATGTGTTTCCTTCAGTAATAAAATATTTCCACACAAAAATGGAGTTCCCTTTCTCATGGATATTTTGCCTTGGATAAGGCCGGCTCGGAGACCCTCGCACACGGAAGGTAATTTACTAGGTTAATACTTGTGTATTTTGGATCTTCCAAATGATTCTTATTTCATGCCTCCTCTGAATTATGGGCATATTTTCTATTAATATTTCTGTAAGAGAGGACGGCACTCCTTTTTGGCATTTTCAGCCACCAAAATGGCTGTTTCATCCGCCCATCACATAGGCATCAAAACTTTGTAAATTTTATATGCTAATGAATGGATATCTTTTTCGGACAAAAAACATATTGCCCTACGAGAAGGCTTTCCCCTTCCCATGCCATTATTGTGCCATTATTGTTAAATCTTACTTTGTAGAGGGGACCATTGAAATGACAAAAAAGCAATTATCTATCCATTTCTAGGAAATTGATGAATTCTTGTCGAATGTGATTGCTTATCTAAGTTGGAGCCACCATTGTATTTGATTTGTGCCATAGAAGGCTTTGTGGCCAAGTGGGCTAAAGTGGTACCAATATATACGATGCTCCTCCATTCACATTGAAGACAATTGTAAAATGGTACTCATCTATATTCACAATTTTCATTCCCTCACAAAAGAGAGACCCCCAAGAGAGTGATTGATGCTTGTCAACATGCTGAAGTCCCCTTCACATATACATACATGTCAATTTCTCTTCTTTCCAGCCCATAATGGAAAAGAAATATTTTATTGTAATTGTGAAGAAGATAACCTATACATTGTAGCATTACAAAAGTAAAAGAGATCAACTGCTTTTAAAAAGTAGTTGTTGTATTTGGAATTAAAACTACTTTCACTTTGTAATTTGAATGATGACTTAAAAGATAATAGAATGAAAATAGATAAAATGTTGCACATTCAACAACATGATGATGGCGGCAAAGGTAATTAATGTGAACCCAAAAGGGCAGCTTGTTGACATATTTATAAGAAGGGTTGGAATTTCTTTTGTTCGGTTTTAGAAATGCGGTCTAATGGAGTGAAACATGTAAGTTGAAATATTAAACAATTTTAACGAGCTACAATTTCAAACTAATAATGTAAATCTCTCTTCCCTCCGTTTCTAATGTTTTCCTTGACCCTATCTTCATTCTTAAAGATGATGTCAATGTGAACAATGTGTCGATTTCTCGATGACTATGGTGCTTGAAAATGACATGTGTAAAATAAGACATCATGGCCCATGTGTATGTGTGTATGGAATCCAACTACATGAGCAAAAAAACAAAAAAGAGAATGGTTGAGATACAAGAAGGAATAGTTCAAAATAGAATAGAATACAATAATTTATTCAATGACATTAGGCGAGAATGGTCTCGATCCCAAAGTGAATGGTAGCGAGAAAGGACACTATTACATCTTGCAATAATTATTCGTTGCTATTAGAAGTTATAAAAGAATATGTCATGTTGGAGGGGAAGCTTCCAAACGTGGGTTGACTGTGCTTGTGTGCATAGAATGTATAAAACTAATGAATGGCCATGCTTGACCCAAAGATTATATGTATTGTTGTGTGGCAATGCCATGTAGATCTCATTGGAATAATGAAATAGGATAAGTATGTTGAACACCAACTTTTTTGTGCCAACTCTACGTCTCCTTCATATTTCTTTGTCCTACGTCATGAGAATTAACTCCTGATGCAAGGAGACACACATGTGTATTCATTTGAATCATCCATAGAGGAACGTCACGAAATCTTTCAATGTTTGGAAGCTTCCAAAAAACTAGTGGCATGGGTAGCTTCATACATTTGTAATATATATTTTTTATAGCGAAAGATTTGTTTCTTGTCAATGACTCCGTTCTTGTTAAAACGAATCCTTGAAGTGTCCATGCCATTATAACACCACCATACATATACCAATATAACCTATCCATGTAGGCATATTATGGTATAAATAAAAAAAAGTGGATGAGATTCATCTTCCAAGCATCAATGTTGGCAAGGTTTTGTGGCAAGCGATGTCCAACCAATCCAGCCACACGACTTCTATTGTAGTTAGACGTTGTTTTCTACGAAGCTTGAGTGTTAAAATGGGGAAACTTGTTGCCTAAAACAAGTATTGTGGGCATTATTAGTTTAGACACCCAATGACATTGTAGTATATGCACAAATTGTTCACATAGTGATGTTGCTTCTCCATGTTTGTTATTTTGAAGGGCCTTTGGCTTGGAACATCGATTTCCATAGGGTCATATTCAATTGGACCTATTGTTGTGATGTTGGCATGGACGGAGGACGGGTTAGGGATTGCTTAGGATTGAGGTTGTTATTCCTACCATTGTTCATACTTAGCATAGAGCATTTCGAATAAATTGTTGTCACAATAAATCGCAAGAGTGATAACTTTGCTCGTGGTGGTTGTGTCGTTGAGGTTTATCAATAAATGGAGTAGTGGCACAATTATATTTATTTTATTAGGCTCAAATTTCAATCATTTTCTTTGTTTTATGAAATAGATTACAATTTCCAAATATGTGATGAGAACACCTTGGCCTGAATTAGTGTATCATGTATCATTCACATTTAAAAATGTGGTTGTAATCAATGCATTCTCATTTATGACTAGTTGGTGGCATTTCATCTTTTGATGCAAAATTACTTCATGCAAAAGCAATATTATATTAGTTTGTTGATACCAATACTATGTGCACATGAGAGATTATCTTGACTATTAGCATGTCAATTCCATTGTTGCTTGCCCGTTTGATCTTCAAATTAGATGATTGGAATATCTGCATATGCATTGAAATTGTAGGCACATCAGAGTGCCTAGGCAATCCTTTCAAATATTTTCATACTCTTATCATCATCAACCACATGATTAAACATTTTCAATTCATCCACACATTTTTCTTATTTGTATTTAGTAATTCAAGCCAAATGACCATTACTCCATTTTGATTTGTCATTATTGTGTTTTCAATTGCATTTTCCTTGCCAAATGAAATATCCACAAACATATGATCAAGCATATACTCTGGTTGTACACATCTAAATATGTGGAATCTAAGACACAATCAACGTAGTAGAATTAATTACCATAACATTATGATTCTACTTCAACCATACATTGGGTTCAAGCCACCATGTTGTTTTAGCAATCGGATTATGGGCTTCTTCCAACTTAATTTTGGCCTACATCCATTCATCACCTTGCTTGACAACATCCCAAAGATATAATAAGTGCAAATGATAGATTTCAATTTTATACTTCCAATTTAGATAATTATTTTATAGAGTTTCTATAATTTTTAGATTCACAGGGACATCTTTCTAATTGTCGTCTCTACTTCATGAATCAAGATGCATGTCCATATGTACAATTATGAGTTTAATATCTTTCTTTTCGAAATAATATTTCAAATAATCATAGAAAAAGATATTTTCAATTACCAATAATGATATACATACACTATACCATATATTGTATTACTTTAAGTTACATCAAAGATTTTACCATATCATTATGAGGAATGAATAAAAGGCATTAAGAGGGAGATGATTGACGATATGGTTGGCATAGGTCTTAAACTATTGACCTAATTAATCTACTACTTTCACATTTCGATGAAGATGGCTCTGAAGCCAATACTGGATTTATTATTATGGATATATAAGAAAGAAAGATATAGTAACGTCTTCTAAGGCCAAAATTGGCCCATGAGACAATTGGTGTACAACAAAATAGGGTATTTACCCAATCATAAAAAATAATAGATTAAATGCCCTCAAGAGAGATACCATTACAAGCGACATTTCGAAGAACCTTCGAAATGATACACTTATTTATTATTTCTCTCAAACTTGACAATCATATACACATGGTTACTTACATGATACATCATGTAACTTGTCAATGATATAACCAATGGAATGGATATTTGGTTCAAATCAAAGCAATTTCTCTTTGTATTTATATTAATGATATGGTGATTGGTCCATCAAATATGTGCTTGTAAGCACTATGTGCCACAAAAAGAGGCCAATATATTATAAACATGTCTACATGGACACGCTTTGAGCTCATAGGCTTAGATATGCTATAACCTAGATACATACTTCCTCACATCAACTAATGATTGAATTTTGAGATAGTGAGATATGTATGTTGTACCTCAAAACATATGGTGCACCACATTTGTAAGACATAACGCGAGACAGAGGATCGTTACATATGTAGTCGTTAACGCTACTCTTAGAGTCACGGGAGGTCAGGACCAACTATTAAAGAGGGGTTTGGACCATTACATATAGATAAAGTCGTGGATTATTGGGATGAGAGATGCTTGAGACTTGATGCATAGAATATTTGCAACAGACATAGAGAAACTCACGCTCCCAAGGGAGGTGGATCCACCACGGAGGTATGATCCAATGATAGGTCATGGTCGTCAGTGAAGTGGCCAATCAGCCATGAAGCTATTGGTCAACACTGCATCGAGGTGTCACCTCCACGGCATCCCTCTCAAAGTCACACACATCAATTGGCTATTGTGTCAAATCCCATGACATGTGTAGATCTTCACACTACAAATGACAATGGTATTGACAAGTGCGGAGAGGCTATTCTACATCCGGGGCACACAACTTGGCTATAGTGTTGGAGCCCACAAATGTGTAGATCTTCACACTATGAATGACAAAATGGTACTAACAGGTGTGGGAGGCTACTGGGTGAACACTACATCCGGGCACACAACTTGGCTATTTTGTGTTAGTAGCCACGACATGCGTAGGTCTTCACACTCTAAATGACAAAATGGTACTGACATGTGTGGGAGGCTATTGGGTGAACACTACATCCAGGCACACAACTTGGCTATTTTGTGTCAGCAACCACGACATGCGCAGATCTTCACACTCTGAATGACAAATTGTACTGATAGGTGTGGAGCGCATCAATTGTGTCATGCATGCACTGGCGACAACAAGACTCTTTAGATTGTTCTTGTTCTTGTGTTTTTAGTTATTCATGAGAATATATGAAAAACATTTGGAGGGTATTTTAGCTATTCATGAGAATCTATGAGAAACATGTGGAGGGGTATTTGGGTAAATACCTAAAACCTTGTTGTGGGCGGTTTTCGCCTTCCTTTGAGAAAACCCTAGAATACAATACAGTCTCTGCCTGCTCTGTTTTCTGCTATTGTTGCCAGGTTCTTCGAAGGAGGAGGAGGAGGAGGAGGAACAGCTGATCCTTGAGAGAATCCATGAGAGGAAACTCAGTCTGTAATGCGTGCAACACCGATTTCAGCGATGAAGTTTCGCAGAAGAATCATTATCGATCCGATTGGCATCAATACAACCTCCGTCGAAAGGTCCGTTCCTTCTTATTGTTCTTGTTCTGACAGTGCATTAGGTCTGAAATTAACAGAAAACTGCGTGGGGATTTGTTAAATAATCAGAAAGATCCCTCCCTGTTCTGGAATATGATGAGGTTGAGCAGAAAAAGATATTTTTTTCGCTCAATCAAGAAAGAAGATCAGTTATTATTTTATATCTGCGCTTCAGAATGGCCGGAGTAGGTTTAAGTAAAGTAGGAATCTCTATGTTTTCTGAGTTCATATCTGCGTTGTGGTACAGATCAAATCAGAAAAGATGAAACCTTTGAATCTGTGGTGAATACCTTGTCTGATTTAATCTTACCATTCTTCATTGGATTAGAAATACGGCATAATAAGACTTAGATCCATTGATCAAACAAATTTTGACGAAGTTATTATGTACTAAATTTGAGTAAAGAATGTTCAGCTTTGAGCATAGAATATCCAGGTTTGAGAAAGATATATATCAGAGATAGAAAATTAGAGCAAAGAATGCTCGGGTGTTGGACAGATGTATATCACAGAGTGCACTAGCACAGAACGTTCAAGTTTAATAGAAATATATATATGTTTATGTATGTATCAGAGAACAGTAAATTTGAGAAAAGCATGTGCTAAATGCCAGTTTGGCTGATCACACCATCCTTCACTGCACCAGAGTGCATGATCTCAAACTCTAATTCCATTTTGGAGCTGATTTTGAACAAGATATATTAGAGAATAATATTCAAATTGTAGTATAATATATTCAAGAGCGATCAAAATTGAGCCAGAGAATATCAGAAATACCCTAATTGGTCCAATGCATATCTGGGAATGCTTGTTAGAGCAACATATATATGAGAATGCTCAAATGTGAGCAATACTTGTTGGAGCAAGCTATATCATAGAATGCCACGTTATATTAGTGAATGCTCAAATTTGAGACAAGCATATCAGATCAAGAAGTCTGTCTTTTGGTGTAATATGTTCTCTAAAATGCACTGTAAAATGGGCAGGGTTGAATCCATACTACGTGTTTTGAAATGTTTTCAATGTGTTATGAATTATCATGGAATGGATTAAGTATAGAACTAGAAATCTTTTGGATATGTTCTTGATACCAGTATTGATTAATATAACATCCATTCTCTTTACATCTGCTTGATTTTAGATGTATATAAACCTTCATTGAATGCTTTTCAACAGGTAGCAGGTGTTCCTGGGATTACGGAGGCTTTGTTCAATCTAAGGCTCGAGGCATTGGCAGCAGAAAAGAAGAGATCAGATCCAGGAGAATCTCTTTTGTATAAATGCTCACTTTGCAAGAAAGAATATCGGAGTAGGAAAGCATATGAACAGCATTTAGCAACAAAGCTTCACCTTCAGAAAGCATCAGGAAGACCAGTTAATGATATTACAGTGACGAGGGTGGCTCCCACTAGAACCATCAAGGCAATGCAATCAACAACAAAGGATGAGGGAGTATTAATAGAAGAGTCTGATGGTAATAGTAGCGATGATGAGTGGGAAGAAGTTGATGAAGCAGAGGAGCTCTCTGATATTTATGATGTTACTACTGAAAGAGATGTAGCAATGTGTGATGAGAGCATGGGTGAATGGGATCCAGCCATATGCTTCATTTGCGATTTCACAGCTGATGGCACAGTGGAAGGTTGTGTTGAACACATGCATAAATGCCATGGATTTTTTATTCCTGATTCGGAATATCTTGTTGACCCTCGTGGACTGCTTAATTACCTTGGTTTAAAGGTATGGAGATGAGAGTTTTTGTTCTCTTTGGATTCTTTGTAAAAATGTTTTGGTGTTTTCATTTTGGATCCCTGTAGTTTTTTCGTTGTTTCCCCAAATGTCTTTACTTATTGTCTATTTTCTTGAACTTCCGGGTCAAACCCTGAAAGAGAAAAAAAAGTGAGGGAAATGATCATATACTTACTCAAATAGGTTGCGTTATTGATGTTTCAGGTGTTAACCAAAGAAATTTCTGGAAATAAATAATAACTTATGGAGTTATTTCCCTTTCTCGGGGGTTTCTGAAGTAGGGCTCATGTTGTGCAGGTAACTAAGGGTTTTATGTGCTTATATTGCGATGAGAATGGGAAACAATTCCAAAGTAAGGAAGCTGTCAGAAAGCACATGATCTCAAAAAGCCACTGCAAGATTCCTTATGAACTGGATGGTATAGATGAGGAACTAGAAGGTTTCTATGACTTCAGCAGCAGGTTTGTATGGGATATTTTCCATTAAATTAGTGTTGGAAATTTCTTACTTGTTTGTTCCATATTGAGTTGCATTGATAGTGTTTCTGATGTCTGTGTATGTGATGTGCATATAATACCATACTTTTCATATAACTAAAAAGGAAACATTTAAAAGAGTTCTTTCATTTTTCGTACAATGTTTAGAAATTACTGAGGTTAATAATGGTAGGCAGTGTACAGCCAAAGAAAGGTAATTTTAGGATCATTAGACGTGTTTATATTGAATTCTAAAGTTTTTCACTTAGTATGTAGTTATATCCTGATGTTTTAGGTGTAAGTTTTGAGGGCCTGAATCCATACCTTTGTACCCATGATTGATAGTCATTCCCTCAGTATAAATTGAATGACAGGAAGACTGCTAATTATTGTATTTTGGTTCTGTTTGTTATCGATAATTTGGAATCTTGGCTGAAAAACTCAAACTTGTCTTGTAGTTACACGATGGAAGAAGGATTCTCTCAGATTGTAACTGCTGATTCTTTGGTAACATCACCAGTGACGATTGGATCAGGAAGCTCTGAGCTTATCATTAGGCATGATTCAGAAAAGAAACAATCCATCAAGATTCTGGGATCAAGGGAGTTTGCTCGATATTACAAACAACGACCCCGACCTACAGAAGGACGAGACGGTGTCCTTGTCAATGCAGTAGTTGCAAGGTAGCTACCATCTTTTGTTTTCTAAGAACAGATGTCGTTTTAAGATTAGTTAAATCTGAGGCTGGGCGCAAGGGCATTGTGGGCTAATTATAAAAACTTGAGAGCATTTGTGAAATAAATAAAAACAAGGGAAAAGTACCAGGATACCCCTGGAAGTTCATCTATTTACCAGAATGCCCCTGGAATTTCCAAATTTACTAAACTACCCCTATGTCCAAAAAATTACGCTTTATAAAGTAATTATACACTCAAATCTACAAGGCCTATTTACCAAAGATGGAAGAAATGGAGCTGAACTAGCCCTATTTACCAAAGATTTGAGTGTATAATTACTTTATAAAGTGTAATTTTTTGGACATAGGGGTAGTTTGGTAAATTTGGAACTTCCAGGGGCATTCTGGTAAATAGACGAACTTCCAGGGGTATCCTGGTACTTTTCCCTAAAAACAATGCAAAATTCTGTAGCTGCTCAGAAATTCAGTAAAGTGCTCCAATTTGGTATTGCTTCTTGCAGGTATCGTAGTATGGGCTTGGCGACAACACAATCAACACATCTCATAACTAGTTTCAAGCAAACAAAGAATTTCCATCACTTTCGAGCTGAAGTTACCCGGACTAAGGTTGGAATGAAGAACAATGTAATAAGGAATCTACCAAAGAATGTCCCATATTGAACAGAGTCTCATCTCATTGAGATGCTCTTCAAATTCCACAAGTCAACTATTTAAAGTTTTGCTCCTTCCCGTTTTCTTGATTGTAGGTTTAAGTTTAAAAAACTTTTCAGGAGAGTGGATAGCTTTTCTATGTGATAGCAATGGATGGTGCACATGAAATAGGCCATGCCATGATCCTCTTGTATATACAGAGCAGAACAATGATAAGTTTTGTTATTTTTTATGTTGCTTTAGCTTTGGTGTGCTGTATATGTTGAAGACTTGCATGCAAAGAACATGTGTTCCCTTGCACAAAATTGAATTTAGTTGAAGCATGTGCTTAACTCTTCACCAATTGTATACATCTTGAATGTTTTTCTTATGTCTCTTCTTTCTTGAAGTTTTTGATGTTTTGGTAAAATATATCCTTCATCCATGTTCTTGCACAAAAGCTGGATTATTTTATCTAGATCTTGTCTTATCACTTACTCTTGATGTGAAAATAACTCATGCTCGCATGTGCCCTTCAGTGGCAATTTGAGTGTGATGCTTGCATTATAATGCCCATTTAACAAGTCATCATATTTCTTGCAATGAAAACCTTATATGTTAGCACATGATAAGTGATATTCATTCTCCACTAGGTTTTCATTGCATGCCTTGCTTACCTTTGTGTTTATGTGATGAGTTTGTGTTTATGTAATGAGAGAGAGACATGTAGCTCCTTGGTAAGGTTGCCCAATGGAAACCAAGAATTCATGGGTTCAACCCCTACATTCCATAATGGTATCTAGTAAATTAAGAAGATATGTGTGGAGTAATAGAGAGTTGAGGAAAATTTGTTTTGAACCCAAGATCTCGTGTTAATAGTGTAACAACTTACCACGTGGGTGAAGTAATTATGATAATAATCAATAAAGAGAGGGAGGTAAACCAAATTTTATGAGCGGAGAAATTATGATTACATGGGTAAATTCATTTAATCAAAGTAAATGGTCTAGGTTTCTTGAACCTCCATCATATGATCTTAATCATGTCCTTGAATGATTTTGGAGATGGTCACAACTATAGAGAGCATAACGTACTTTTATTAGTAAAGTCCTCTCCACTTTGGAGGTGATGCTATTATAGTGCCATAAATATAGCTACATGAGAGTGCTAAATCAACCCTAAACTTATTGGCACTAGTGATAATAACTTTGGAGACCTACACATACGAAGGGCTCCATATTCTTTAGATGAAATGCTTAACACTAAAGTAGGAGTTAAGAGTATTTGTAAGAAAAGGTGATATAGACTTTTGGAGTCTTTACATAGTCTTTTAGGCATTTTCACACCTAAGCCACTACCAAGTCCTATCTCTTTGGTTTTTGTATCTTTGGTCCCTTTTCCTTACAAAATTTGTCACTTGGGCATCATTACCTTTTCCCATTTGTTGGAAGGACTAGAAATGAAGTGTATTCCCGGTACTCTTTTGTTTAAAAGATATCCATTCATTTAGTAAACAAATCACGAAGTTCTGATTCCTATGTGATCGACAGAGGACATAAGTGGAGTGGCTCTCAACAAAGTAAGAAATTCATGGTGATGAGTAGCTTTATTGTCAGAATCTCCAATAATACAATCCTATTGACACTTCAAAGTATGAACTGTGTCCAACCAAATACTTTTTACCAATTCAATTGGTGTGGCCCTTCTTAATGAAAAACGAGAGAGAACCAAGCATTCCCAATGTAATATATAGTAGTAATATATATCTCCCATAATGGTCACACTTCCTTATCCCAAAAAACTGCATAGACACTACTGGAAGTACACAAACACTTATAGATTTAGTGTGAAAACCATGGTCCATAAGTTCAAGGTTGTAATGGAAAATAGAGTAGACAAGCGATGTCCAAACCACCATGCTCCATGTAAATACTGATGGAGGAAAGTAGTCAGCAAATATTCTAAGGAGGTGTTGTCATACCAGTTGAGACTCAATGCAGACCCATAAACAATGTTTCTAAATTTTAGCTTGTAAATGACAACGAACACAACTAGAGGATATAACTTATGCAACCATGTGCCAACATGCAAGGCTCAATGCACAAGTAACCATTGTACATGAAATATTTGTCATGACTACTTTGTTATCCATAGGTTCACCTAGAACTTAGGAAGAAACTTCATAGTAATACCATGTTGACTCTAATATTGAAATGCGGTTGGTAAAAAAAACATCTCATTTATTCGACAACTCATGTTTTCCCAATTGTAAAGAATATTGGAAAAAATAAATTTGCTACCAATAAATGGATCGGTCCGCTGATAATCAATTGGATCCCATGCTAATCTGAACAAAGATTGTGTAGCCAAAACCCACAACTTCCAATGTGACATGATGTCCTCTATCAGTGAATATACCATTCGCAATCAACATATCCTATTACCCTTATATTGTGTTCCATAGCATAAGGATAATCGATTACCGTTTCTTGCGACTGAAACAATTGATTTTCATTATCCATATCAAAAAGACGGAAGGTCTTATAATCTAAATACCCTTTTATAGTCAAGAGTACTTCCAATCTTGAAAAAACACCTACCCATTTATGGTAAGAGCTAGTGGTGCTATGGTGACTCCACTCACAGCGTCCTGAATTTGATGATACATTAGTTGTTCTCCATGCATCCTAGTTAGTACTTGTTTTTGTTCTTCTTAAGAGCGAGGTAGAAAACTTGCCAGGTCTTGACCTAGTTAGGATGACCTTCTGCCATTTTTCCCCATGCCAACCATTCTCTAGAACCCACCACTAAACCATTTGATGTTGTAAACAACAGGTTCCATACCACCCTTTGTTTGAGTTACTCATCATAATATGTAGGGTTGGGTTTAGTGCGGAGAAAATAAGGTAAGACTTGTTTCCATGCAAAAAAAACAATCCGAATAAATTTGTCCTCCCATCCATGGGATTAAGGTACTTTGAAATTTTCCCTAAATACCCTATTTATATCCTTCGATCAGGTTGCACCTACGTGAGGAAAGCATTCTAAACAACAATCATGCAAGAATACTTTTCATATCTCCTCCCTTTGGAGTAAATCCTCTAATAATCAACCGAGTTAACAATGCTCTTGACTGGTCTATTGGATCAATAATACCTAGTCCTTCATTAGAACCAAGTTAAGGTAATAACATCCCATTTAACTTTGGACTGAGCATGACCCTCCAATTTACCAGACCACAAGAAATTTGAATCAATCTTTGTATTTGCATGATGCATGACTTGGAAAAGATCCAGCATGACAAAACATACCATGTTGTTGCCAACAATACTTTGTTGGCAACTACAATCCGTCCAACATTTTCCTTATGCTCAGTAAGAGGGGTGCCACAATTTTCTATTGATAAATCAATACTTATTCCACGTCCTAGGTACCAAACTAGGGTACCTCCCGGAATCCACCGAAATTGTGGGTGTGGATTCCATATGAGGGTCTTCACCCCCAACCCAAAATTCCATGGATTTGTTCCAATTGACAAGTGCACCTAGAGCCTTACATAATGTAGTTAGGGCCATTTCAAGTTTTTGGAGGTTATACAAATTACCTTGTAAAATATAGGGTAGTGGCATCCGCAAATTCAAATTGTTCTATATTGTTCAACCTTATGAGTGCACACTCTTTGGGGCCATCGCTTCACGCACCATAACAGGGTGTAAGTAGCATGTGATAGGCCTAGGGTTTTATGAGGCCAAACATAATTATATTACAATTCAAAGGCCGGTATTCTTTTACTACCTACCATTGAATGGAATTGCAAAGTAGGGGATACCATGTGGTTAGATATTTGTGGTTATGTGTAAATTGTGTCTTTAGTTTTGAACCATGTTGCAGCCACGACAGGGGCAATCCTCTTCAACATTATTTGAGAACCAAAATTGTGTATTACTTTTAGTCCACCCTTCACATTTTGTTTGCACTCATTTATGATAGTCCATTTCATAAACATTGTTTTAATGGTACCTTTTCCAATTTAACTTACACCATAATGCTCTTGACCTTTGGTGTAAAAGGGGAACGATGTACTTAGTATAGAACAAGTGTAAAACATCTCTAAACCTGGCAATTCAAACTTACCCCTACCTCACTTGCTTGAAAATGAAAATTAGAAAACTCAAATTGAAGATGAAAACAGAGAAGGAAATATTTTTCAAAATGACTCATCCCTAAGCCATGAGACACCTCGTCTCAATTATATTTTGTACTTCAGGAGTCTTGAATGAAGTCTTTGATTATTGTTCGCAATGATGTTGAAAATTTAACTAAAGATAGAAATAGAGAAGGCAAGATTGGGCATGTTGACACAACCGAAAGGCCACTGAGGCATGTCATCTCAATTGTAGTATTGTGTTTGTAACTTAAACCTTTGATTCTTCTCAAACATGATGAATTAAAAGAAGAGGAAATTGTAACTCCTAATACTTATTTATTTTTTGAAAAGAGATAAGCCTTGGTATTATAAAATCACAAAAAATACAAAAGTTGGGTTGGATAAAGGAGTATACCAACCGACTCCATTGTGCTCACATCATAGCCAATTTGATGTGTACACAAGAACTACACAAATTTGTACACCATATCTCCAAGATTTTTATGGTCTACTCCTCCCAAATTGCAACCGAGCATGCAATGTAACCTATACCACGAAAATCTGTAGCAACAGAGTGTCCATAAACAAAGTTAGTAGACATTGTTTCCCAAAATGACAGGAAGAGTATAGATCCATATTATGTGATCTCCATCTTCCCTAAAAATAAGCATTGAATCCCATAACCTTTTAAAATGCATTTGCTTCCTGAAAATGGCATCTGCATTGCATGTAAAACTCAAATACTAAAAATGTAACTCCTAATATTAAATATGTAGAATCACAAATACTCAAAGAAGAAATCACTCAAACCAATATGGTGAAAATTTTAACCATTTGATGCTAGCACAAAGCATTGTGCCTTGACATCCTTCCTTGCGAAAGGTACGAGATTATCGAAGCTAATGACTTTCTTTGACTAGGAATTTGGACATTCATAGAATAGCATTGTGATTGATAAGTGTCAACTAGAGAACCTTTCATAATTCTCAATCATGATGAGTTAAAAGGCATAGAAAAAGTTGTGAACATTGACTACGCAAAATGGTAAGCACTAAAAGAATAAATCATTTACCAAAATAGTGAAAGCAATTAAGCTTTGGATGATTGCATAAAACATTGTGCCTTCAACCTTCTTCCTCGTAAAAGGTATATCGTTAAGGAAGCTAATGACTCTCTTTGACTATGAATCTTGAAACATTCATTACATAATATTGCAAACTCCCACAAGTGTCAATGAATCTTTGACCTTCATCGATTTCAACTCATTCACCAAATTTCGGGATTTAATCCATATTCATCTTCCTTTGGGGTGGGGCACTCCCATTGCACATGTTTCACATCGATCATTACCCAAAGTTCAAAACCTCCCTAACGATAAAGTAGGGTTGAAAGGTTGTGGGTAAAGAGAAATACAAAGAGGCAAACAATATGTTGCTATTTTTTTACTAATTTTTCCCACTTGACTTGATAAATTTTCACGACTATTGGGACATTGACACTCCTAACAACATTGCCACCTTAATTAATTACATGAAGATGCCTAACTCATTGCTACCGTACAACTTATCACTTGTAGTGATTGATGTACTATTAGTGTAATTGTAAACCATGGTTTTGTAAACAATTGTTTATCGTCATATGTGGAAGTTCATCATGCATGGCTATAATCATTCCACTTAACCCTTTTATTAATGTGAAATTGTAATGCTTCAGTTGTCAAAGTAGCAAGCATATAAATAAGGGCGGATGATAACAAGGTGATTCCCTTAGTATCTCTCCCACTACCCCACGAGTGAAAGGGTAGATTTGAAGACCTTGCAAGTAAATGGGGGATGTAATAAGTCCATGTGATGAGTAAGTGCTAGAGTTATTCAAGTCTCACTTCGTCGCGCCATAGGGTAGGGATAGTATGGGTGTGCTACATGAAAACTACGTGTTTCGTTCACAAGAGACACAACCAGACTATATGATTAACTTGCTCTCTCTCTTCGACAATTTCATTCTCGAGAAAAGGGTGCACAACAAGAGTGACGCGAATGCAAGGTCATCCATCATCCATAAGAGTCTCGGGAACGAGTGGGCGAGCGAGGAGTGAAGGGTACGGAAATTCTCTCTCGTCGGTCTATAGGCCCAAAATCATGGCAAGGCTAGGGATGGGACAGGTGCCACATGGCCTTAAACTTTACATGAAGTCAACTAGTGTGAGTGAGTGAGTGAGTGAGTGAGTGAGTGAGTGAGTGAGTGTGTGTGTGTGTGTGTTAGGAACATTAAGAAGAGATGATGATGGTGGTGGTTGTTTCCTGCTTCTATAAAAAAAAACTCGTGTGGCCTGCCAAAATAGTACCATGGGATTGCTAATTCCGGACATGCTGAAAATTATAAATAAACTAAATAAACTCATAAAAAGAAATCTTTCTGCCCTTTGCTTTTTGCGTTTTGCGTTTTGCTTTTCGTGTTCTCCCCTGTCTTCTTGCCCGGACAAAAAGGCTTCCGAGGCGTCAGCGTCCACGTCGGATCTCAGCCCTGCCGATGTGGCCGCCACGTGTCGCCCTTTTCCTTTTTGGATGGACGCGAAGTGGCATCCACGTCGGATCTCAATATCTTTAGTACGCTTTCAGATTTCCATCTTCATTGAATTTCAAAGGAGAGTTTCAGAGAAGATCCCCGCCTTCCATTGCTTCTTCAACGCGTCAGAGTTTTTCACAGATACTGACTCGTTTCATTCTGCTCTGATAGAGGATTTCAATCCATTTAATTGTTGTACACAGTAATTTACATTTACATTTTCAAAGGAGTAATTTTCACAGATACTGACTCTTGTCGCCATGATCTCAAGGTATTAGGGTTTAGGATTTACGATCATGTGCATTGCAATCTTTATGATTTTGTTGCCATTGTCTGCCGCGATTAGGGTTTATGCTCATGTGCAATCGCTATATGATTTGTTGCCATCGATGATGAAACGTTGGAGATACAGCCGCTCGTATTTCTCGAATGGTTTAGGGTTTAGGCTTCAGCTATGACGGATATGAACGAATCTGATTGAAATCTAGAAAGAAAACAACGTACAAACATACTTGCTCACCAAAAATTGGAGCAAAAGGCCGAGATCATGGATAATGCTACAGAAAACGAACCTGCAGAGTTGAGATGCTCAACCAATAAAAGGCGTCGATGATCATCGTTATGCAGAGAATCGCACCCTTCATAATCGCCAGGGGATATTACTATTGATCTACGCAGCAGAATTAAACAAACAATGCATCGGTTTCAAGATCTAATCTACGACGTTTTCTTTAATTCATAGCAGAGGATGCTCTCGATCTGAATCGCGCTCTCTCAATCTCTCTCCCTCTATCGCGATTAGTGCACACGATTACTCAGGATTAAAACGCAAACAGTGTTATATCCAAAATTAATAATCGTCAGTTTGCAGTTACAGGCATGCAAGCAAATCCCATGGATGGGATTGGGATGCATTTTGATCCCCTTTTCACTTAACTAAGTACAGCTACGACGGTCCAGTATACGATCAAAAAAAGAAGACAGCGTACAACCACAGACAGACAGAGAATCTGATGGCATTACAGTCGATCGATCCTACGAATGTGTGTATGTATGTATGTATTCATGTATGTATATACGTATCTATCGGAAACAAAATTATATACGGAAGGGGGGACTGATTTGCAATTGGAGCAGGAATTTGCAGGAATTTGGCAGGAAATTTGCAGGAATCAGATGGAGGCGGCGAGAGAGAAATTGGTGCGTGCCTTGGAGCCGCGAAGCTTCCTGGCGGCGGCGTCGTAGGCTCGGGCGGCGTCCTCCGCTGTGTCGAAGGTACCCAGCCAATGGCGGCACCTCCCAACCCTATCCCTAATCTCTGCAGACCACCTGCCCCATGGCCTCTTCCTCACGCCCCGGAACTGCACCCTGCTGCTCGAACCAGATATGGCGCCCCCCGCAGAAGACGCAGAAGCAGAAGATGAAGAAGACGAAGATTTGATGCTACCTTTACCATACGCACGGCCATTAATAGCAGGCTTCTTCGTTAAGCATCCATTTCTTGCCAACAACAGTGCCGCTGCCGACGATGAGGCCCCGATTGTACCACATCTCGACATGTCCATCTCCACATATCCATCTTCCCTGCATCCCCTCGCTGGCATACCTGCGGCGGAGACGCATATCGCATTCATTAGATTCTTAGTGGCATTGAATTGATCTGCTCTTCTGGCTATGGCCATACCCGCGCCGTTACTGTGACTGTCTTCATGATGAGAAGCAGCGGTGGTACGATGGCTTTCTTGCCCGATGTGATTCTGCCGAGGCCTGTCCGTACAGTCCATGGTACCTTTCATGCCGTACAGCACATGAACCCCCACGATGGCTGCGAGATCCTCTACCTCGGGCTTACTGCTACCATTAGCAGCGTTATAATAACGCAGGAGATGGTCACTGTAGTTCGGATCTCCGGCATAGCTGATGATTCCTGCAGGCTCGGCTACCTGCAGGGACTGATTCTGGTAACGATTCGCGTATGGAGGAAGATAGCCATCGCCCAGGCAATCTAAATAGTGGCCCTGATCAAACTGGGCGGAGAGAGCATCGCTGATCCCCGATGAACAAGTAGGAGACGGCGGCTGTGATGCGGACGCGGATGATATGCAGTAATTTGCGGTGCTGTATGAAGAATTGCAAGGTATAGAAATGGAGGAATCAGGTTCCATGAAAGGTGCAGAAGTGGTAGTACCACCACAGGCAGGATAATCTGCAGGCTGCTGCCGAGGAGGAGGATGGAGGAAGATGTCATGAAGAGCCATTAAATCAGAACTATTATCTACAGTGTTTTCTTACCATGAAAGGATGAGGTAAGAGAGAGAGAGAGAGAGAGAGAGAGAGAGAGATCTGCAGAAGGAGGGAGAACAGGAGGCATCCACGTATTTATACAGAAACAGGAGTACATACATACATATATGCATGATGCATGCATACTGGCTGGTTGTATGTATGTACGTATGTATGTATACATATATGTATGTATGTATGTATGTATGTATGTATGTATGTATGTATGTATGTTGGTTTGTATATATGTATGTATGTATGCTAGCTTGTATGCATGTTTGTTTGCTGTATGTATGTTTGTTTGTTTGTTCGCTTGTGTGTATGTATGTATGTAGGTGAAGAATGGATGCATGCATGTGATGTGTGGGTGAATGCATGTATGTGCTTAGTGCTATGTATGGGGTGACACGGTCAATAGGAACGTCCCTAGTGCCTACAGTGTGAAACCGGACTCTTGAATGATCCGTGCGAGCCATTGCTGCTCCCGTACACACAATTTGTACGGCATGTTCTCTCTCACACACATACACCCCCCCCCGCCCCTTCCCCTCTTCTCATATTTAGGGTTTTTTTTCATCATTGCTCCTCCATTAATCATTCCATTTACACACAAAGGGAGTAGCCCTTCCTTAAGAATGATAAGACCTTCTCCACCACCACCACCTTCTTCTCCTCCTCATGGGCTGAATCTCTCTCTCTCTCTCTCTCTCTCTGCTTGGCCTATTTTGGTCCCCCCAATTTCCCACATGCCCATGTTTAATGAAACATTCTCTCTCTCTCTTTTGTGCCCAAGATTGACGTGGTGAAGGACCCACTTGCTTCACTTACACTTGGTATTTTCTCTTTAATGCATCCCTCTCCTTTGGAGATTACAATATTCAACTCATCTCATATTTCCAATCCACCTTTCATTTAGGGTATATACATGAGAATCGAGATTCATTCTACACCATGGACATGACTCTCTCTCTATACATATCTATCACACACACACACACACAATACACATAAATGTAATGTGCCATGACCACACATATATAATGTGCCGCGACACGAGTCCTTGAAGATGAATGACCCATCGGACATCCTATGGTGGTCATTTTGTCTTGATCTCGGTTTCCAGTGCATCTCTCTTTACATGAAGGCTACAAAAGTCACTCTACCAATTAGAGCCATTATAGGCACTAAACTCTGGTGTAGAACATCATGCAAACCTGGATATGAGGTCATGTGGAAATTGAAGGATTTGTGTTGGACCAGCGGTTACCATGGACTAAGGATTGAGCAAACGTCTTGGATCTTAGATGCGGTGAACATTAGATTATGCACCCAAAGATTTGGGAAACTTATTTAATATGATTGAAGAAGACGATAACAAAAATAATGGGAAGTTGAAAGCTCTCAATTTCTCCCAACATTAGCAAGCTTATAGGAATTGAAGGTTCATGATATTACAACTTACAAGCATTGCTGCCTCGTGACAATGAAATTTCATGTTGTGAAAGCCAAAAGTTCATGTATTGATTATTCCACGTGGATTCCTTGTGTAAATGACATTTGTGACTTCCTCCTTGTATATACTACAGATGACCACATTTGCAACAATGTCTTGCAATGCATCATGATAGAGGGGTTAATATCATCATCATATTCAAAGGAGCTTCTTTACCAACATTCGTAAGTTGATGAACAATCGTTTTCTTCTAGCAAGAGGCAATGTACTTATGAATAAATAATGAATATATGCAATGCCTTGAAACATAAATTTTTTGGAGGAGTTCTAGGAAACATTTGACATTATGACAAAGAACTCATAGATTTTATATATTACAATAGCTATAGCCAAAAATCATTTCATACCTAATTGAAAATTAGATTCCTATCTAGGTGACAAGTTGTCCTACCTAGGACAAAATATAAAATTGAGTATACGTATTTTAACTAGCTCCACAAAACCCAGTACACGTACATATACATGCTATTACTATATTCAAGTTCTCAACAAAACAATAGATTATAGGACTATGGTTTCATTAGGGTTGTTGGATCCTCTAGTCACTCCATCATAGAATATAAGTATCCAGATTTGTTATTCTAGCACATATGTTTGTACTTGTATATTTTTCATGTCCTCCTTTCACCACATATGTTTGTTCAATAATAGCTTTGCTTTTTCATAGTAAAAAATCAATACATGTTTGTGAACATCAAAACTTTAACCTTAGAGTTTAAACATTTTTGGTACATTGTTATATTTTTACAACCTCTGTACACAAAATCATTGTCACTCACATATGTCCACACGAGGGAAAATATATTTTAGATTAGTGTCCACGTCGCCATATATAAAGTGAATGATGTTGTAAGTACCATTTCACATGTATGACCGAGTGGAAAATGTAAATTCATATCATTGTCGTCCATGGTAGATAGTTATAGATATTTTTAACATCTATAGAGAGGCCAATAATGATCCATGCAAGCTAAGTATGTCAACAAAAGGGTGATTTGTGATGGCCTCTAAAATTCCAAGAATGTATGTATCCCGCTACTAAGCATGTTGTAAGTACCATTTCACATGTATGACCGAGTGGAAAATGTAAATTCATATCATTGTCGTCCACGATAGATAGTTATAGATATTTTTAACGTCTATAGAGAGGCCAATAATGATCCATGCAAACTAAGAATGTCAACTAAAGGGTGATTTGCGATGGCCTCTAAAATTCCAAGAATGTTTGTATCCCACTACTGAGCATGTTATAATTTAGAATAGGTTTGGTGGGGAAGGTTAGTTACCATTTGAATTATAATGCCATCCACTTTGTATTAAGGTCATAAACCCTTTGTGCAACCTCTCTTTGCACATCTCTTTTGCTAGATAATATAGATTTGAACATTTACTTTTTTCAATCTAGCTTGCCAACTATTTTTTGAAGTGGGTGGCAGGCATGGGATTATTTTATGGAAATTGTAGGTTGGTTTAAGTTGTTTTAAACTTAAGTACTTTCTATAAGGAAAATCAATGAATCTACATGTTGTCATTTGTTAGATCCCATGGGCTTGGAGAAAAATAATATATTGTTTGGTATATAATAGTAATGTTTTTGGATTGGAGATCATGATTTCTCGCTCTAAGTAAGAGGAAGTGGATTGTAATTTCTTAGGATCATGTAAAATATAACCTCGAGAGTGTTGCTTAAATTTTGACTCAAAGATTCCCCTCAAAAAAGGACCCAAAATATTTTGAGAAATCATCTTCCTATAATACTATGTGTGATCATTGCCCATAGTTTAGAGTGCATAAACAACACTCGTCCACATGAAGAAGATGGCATCCATTCACTGAATAATAAATGATCAATCGTTGTTTATGGCTAGAAATTTACACTTAAGTGATGAGATCAACTATGAGGAGATCATTTCTTTCAATCGTGCTCACAAAGAACAAAAAAAAACTCACTATTTTTTGGGGGGAATCTCAACAACGATCAAACAAATATAATGCTTTTAAATAGTCCCCATTGTGATTTGTCCATTCATCTCACAAGTAAAATGTGGTAGCATATATAGCTATAACACAAAGGAACTACCCTAAAGGATAAACGAAACAGACATCTTAACGACAATAGTGTTTGTTAGATGTTTCGGTAAATTGTCCCATCTCAACTTTTCTTGCATGAAGAAACTTTCTACATACATGGATGACACATGCGAGGACACAAATCACCTCATCAATGCCAAATGCATCTGCCCCGCAATTTGGAAATGTGGATGCATTAGTTGAGGATTAATATTGACGAGAAAATAATGCTCTTTTGGTCATTCAGCCATTTGATCAAATCTTTTGTGCAAAAGCGAGGTAGCACGTGTGATGTTGTGCTACGTGTCATATTGAAGTATTATAATACCATCATTGGATGACTTGTTAACATGGAGGCTCCATGTCATTCGATCACTTGCAAGTTGCCATCATGGAGGCCATGTGTCACCCCATGCGATGCCGAGGTGGGTGCCACGTGGCATTGTTGGTTGGGTCTTGATAACATGGATGCCATGTGTCGCCCTGTGCCTTGTTGATGTGGGTTCCACATGTCACCGTTGCAGACGTGGATCCACATGTCATTGCAGGCCTTGCTAACATGGATGCCACGTGTCACTCGAGCTTAAATAGTCATTTGATGACTTGCAAACAGGGAGGCCACGTGTCCCCAATGACTTGGCAACACAGATGCCACATGTGATTGTTCGTCTTGCCAATGTGGATGCCACATGCCATGTTTGGTTTTGCTAATGTGGATGCTACGTGTCGGCCCATGTAGTGCCAGCGTGGATGCCACGTGTCATGTCGCTTTCGCATTTAAAGAGTTTTAGGGGTAGTTTTTTTGGAGGGTTCAGGGAGGGGATGTGTCCATGTGTCATTTGATGACTCGCCAACACGGATGCCACGTGTGATCGTTCGTCTTGCGAATGTGGATGCCACGTGTCATGTTTGGTTTTGCTAATGTGGACGCTACGTGTCAGGCCGTGCTGTGCCAACGTGGATGCCACGTGTCATCTCGCTTTCGCATTTAAAGAGTTTCAGGGGGGGTTAGTTGTTTTTGGAGGGTCAGGAGAGGAATGGAGTTCTTCTGCATCCCATTTCAAATCGTCGACCACGAAGAGTTCGAAGCTCTCGAGCTCGCCATTGAAGCTGCAGAATCTGCAGCCACAAACCCGAAGAAAGCGAAGCTACCTCCCGAAAGAGAAAACTCATCTTCAGGCCAAGAACCGAAGGAGGAGAATATAGAGGCTAATCTTGCATCAGACGGTAACCATTTTGAATTTCCAGGAGCCGACCTGAGAAATAGACCTCTTGGTACTCGTCGACTCCCTTCTTGGAAAAAACAATCCGATCAATCTCTGCATCGTGACTCTTCGAAAGTTTCAGAAATTATAGAAGAGGAGACAAAGGATAATCGCACTTCTTTCAAACCAGAGAATGTGACTGGGAACCAGGTCCTGTCTGATAAAGTTCCTTTGCAAGAGACAGAAGGGATTGAGAAGTTTCCATGGGGGATTGTGCCTTCTAGCTGTAGAGGTGAGTAACATTTATCAACTAAGATGAAAAACTGAAAAGAAAAAGAGAGAGTATTAAGGCACAACAGAGCGTAATGCATTGTCCCTTATTTAATATTCGGGCATTATGAATGAACACATAAGATGTTTGACTATGATGATGATGATGTATTATCATCCTTGGAAGGCTGGTAAAACGAACTATGGGAGTCTTAAAACTGTTTTGAGGTTCAACACATGCATCTCATATTTTTTATAAGGTAGATTCCATGCTTAAGTACAGTGCTCATATTATGTGCCTAAAAGGTGAGGGTTGTTGCAATAAAATTGGTGTGAAGTAGTGAGAGGTTGGTGGATTGGGTAATCTATGATGTTGAAAAGTGTCCTGCCACTCAGGTGTCTGTGGCATATCCATGGGCTCCATATCCATTGGGATAAAGTGTGAAATAGGCAATCCAGAATGGTATGGGGATGTCAATATTTGGTTAGATGTGGTACAGTTGTGTGCTTAAGGCTGCTTTTCCGTGCATCCGCTTTTTAATTAGTTCACAAGTGTATCTATCCACCAAGCATGCTTATATGTCTGGCTTTCAGTATATTCCATGTGTCACACCATGCTTGTATTGTGTGCTCAATGAGAACCTTGTTTTTCCTGGAATGGTGCACCTCCACGACATCTGCTTTGAACACATAGGACCTCTAGTTCAATATGGCTCATGATAGTTTTGAGCATCACCATATATGGAGTAGTTTGCCTGACTTGAAGGTATCTTATTTTCTTTGCATCTTCGCCATACCATTCCATTTGTAGGGGTTATGATTCCTCCTTCAACCTCCATCTCACATATTAATGCTTGGAATACCAAGATATAAGCGTTCAATCTGTGCCTGCCATCAATGAAAGCCATTGATAGATTTGATGAAATAGTAGCTTTGCCTGACTTGAAGGTATCTTATTTTCTTTGCATCTTCTTCATATCATTCCATTTGGAGGGGTTATGATTCCTCCTTCAACCTCCATCTCACATATTACTGCTTGGAATACCAAGATATAAGTGTTCAATCTGTGCCTGCCATCAATGAAAGCCATTGATAGATTTGATGAGGTAGTAGCTTTTCCATAGACCATTCTTATCTCTGATTGTATTTTTCTTTGACATTGATGCCCAATTCAGTACTAAGAAGTTAATCACGTTTTTGTGGCACAGCACAATTATGATGTACTACCTCTTATTTGCATATATTTGCAGTGTCATAGAGAGTAGAAGAGAAGAAGTATTGAAATAAGAGGACTCTCTTTTTGACAATACAAAATATAGAGTTATTTAAAATAATGAAAAAGCTCAACTATGTTTTCCATCATGAATATATACTTCACAAATAGCTTTTTAAATAGACATAAACTGACCACAATTATGATGTACCACCTCTTATTTGCAGATATTTGCAGTGTGATAGTGAGTGGAAGAGAAGAAGTATTGAAATAAGAGGACTCTCTTTTCGACAATACAAAATATAGAGTTGTTTAAAATAATGAAAAAGCTCAACTATGTTTTCCATCATGCATATACACTTCACAAATAGCTTTTCAAAATAGACATAGACTGACATTTAAGATAAGGGGAACTGACAATCCAGAAGGAAGGGATAAGACACACTAACAATAGAAGGCTGTCAAGTTGCTTCGAACTCGCTAATTGTGATAAATCATGAAATATTGCTTCTTTGTACTATTTACCCTGCAGGACGATCTGCAGTTACAAAATGCAGATTACCATTTTTACAGTTCAAAGGTGAAATAATTTACAGTAACACAAGAGTAGATGCTGAAAGTTATGCTGAGCAGCTGATGAGACAGGTAGAGGCGCTTAAAGCTTCGGCTAATGACGTTTCAGTTGCTCTTGGATTTGATACTGAATGGAAAGTCATTTTCAAAAGAGGTGGAATTCTTTGTCATAATATCTCATTATTTTAACTGATAGCGTGAAGCTAGATTGTGATAAGTGTAAAGTGCCCTCTCAAATAATGTTATGTATGCCTGGACTATAACCTTACTAGCCTCCAATATCACATAATTTCCGATGATGTTTTTTATTTGGGCAATGCGGAATTTTCTTGACTTCCTTCCTCAATAGGCGATGCTCTTAATTTACACAAAACATAGGATGTCTATTTATATTGGACCATCTAATTATAGGACATATCCAGAAAAGAAAAATTCATAGTCTTTAAAATCATAAAATTGTGCAATATATACAATCGTCATTTGGATTGTTGGTTTGATTTTGTAACTATTTTTTAACTGTCATCTTATGCTTGGCTCGTGTATTTTTCTAAATGCAGGAGCTCAGCGGCGCAAAGTTTCTGTGTTGCAACTATGTATAGATGCAGAATATTGCTATGTTTTTCATGTTATACATTCTGGCATACCTAATGTATTGCAAAATATTCTGGAGGACCCGTTGGTTGCCAAGGTTAGTGTTGTCTCAATAGAGGCTTTCTCAACTCGCAATCATGACTATTAAGAGAGAAACTTAATTAATTCAGTGAGTGAGTCTCAGTAATAATCAGATCAATGATACCCAAAAAGCGATGATTAGAAAAGAGCGAATCTTTGTCATGTGTTGAGTTATTGTCAACACAAATCAGTTGTCCCTACGACAATTGCATACAGGGCTTCCATATTCCTGTGTAATCGATGCCAGAAGTTTTGATACCAGAAGTAATTAATTGCATACAGGGCTTCCATATTCTTGTGTAATCTATTGTTCACACTGATGTGAACTTCAACATGGTGGACATCTTGAACTTCACATCATGTAGTTCATCCGGTCAAGATTCCCCCTTGACATTACTGGCAGTCGAGGCCTCATCCTGCCAGGACACCCTCTTCCAACACCACTTTATGAAGCCGTCTCCGCTCCTAGAACAAGTACTTACAGACCTTATTTAGTTGCTGCTTGATTTCCTCCCCTACTCTTGTTGAATAGCAAGCGCAGAACCTCTATGGCCATGATACCATGCTAACTATTGCCTGGAAATAAAGAATGCATAGGCAAATTTCCAACATAGTAAATAATGGAGAAGGTAGAGAGCTATATTAGAAATTTCAGAGCAGTAAAGAGAGCTTACAACAAAGGATTTGATACAATGGGAGCTCCAGCTCATGTGCTCCTAATGAGCATCATATGTAAATACAACTCATCTGTACAATGAGGAACTAACCTTCAGTTATTAGCCCTAATGGATAAACCCATCCATCTGCCACAAACACAAGTAACATAAAGTAAAATAAAAATAAATGTAACATAAACTAGAACTCAACTTGAATAAATTGAAAATAGAAGGAATGGCTGTCAGAAATTGAACCATCCATTCACTCCGTAGGAATTTCTTATCTCAAAATTTAGTTACAGATTTAATACAAAACATTAACTTGAGATACAGCCTAACAATGACCTCTTTTTGGCTATTTTGGCAGGTTGGGGTGTGTGCACACGGTGATGCAGCCAAGCTTTCATCAGATTATGGAGTGAATGTAAAAGGAGTGAAGGACCTTAGTGGCCTTGCAAATCTCAAGCTGAGAGGATTGAACAATGTAACCACTTCAACCAAGAGTTGGAGTTTGTCTTCACTTACTGAAGAGCTTCTTGGCAAGCAGGTGAGGCACATAGTCTCTCTAGAGAAAATTTTTAAACTGCCTGAAATTTCTATATTTCCGCAAATACCCCTATTGTTTCTGTATTCCGCAAATACCCCTGGTTGGTCCCACAACAAATCAATTATATGTGTATTTGAGGAAGATTATGCTCAATTCATCTTAAAAAAGATCTGGGAAGTGCCATCTTGTTCTATTAATTTAACTTGCATGGAAAGACAGTTGATAGGTTGCTATTTCAGATTATTTTCCCAATCTCTTTGGGAGTCAACTACAAGTGTGTTCCATTTGATGTGTCAAATTCTTTGTTCAAGACAATGTGAAATTAGGTCATACTGAATGGAAATCCATGTAGATCTTTCATCATTTATATAATGCTTCTCTGATAGTGAAACTAAATAAACTTAGTGGTTCGGTTGGAGTTTTACCATTCTTTGGAAGTTTCTTTGGCTGGTTTCAGTCTGCAATAACAATATCATCTTTCACTACTATGTTGCAAATGTATGCGAGACCTTGCCATGAAGGAGGGGAATCAGTAGGTGTAATCCTCCACATCCTCAAATCACAGAATAAACCATAATAGAAATTAGTTTGTTGTGATGTGAATCCTTCTCAAATCACTTTGCATGAGTATGGTCTGCCCTGGTTGAGAGTTTGAAACACACTTTCTATACTGGTCTATAAAAGTAGCAGCAGCAGCTGTATTACTTTTCAGTGTTTGGCATAGTATGAACGTCAAGTAATAGCGAACATATCTAAAGTTGAGCATCATGAGTGTTTTTACTGGTTCTCTACCTCTTATTAGAGGAAGCAAACAGAAATTGCTCTAAATACCCGGAGTAAGTGACTCAAACATTGTAGTTAAATAATCAATGTAGATATTTTGTCCGTGAATTTCGCCCAATGTGATCAGCACCATATTGAACTCAAGATTCAGAGCTGCAAAGAAATGAAGCGAAATTTTTCAGGATCCTTTCAATTTGGCAATGTAGTGACTGAGTGAGGTTCATACAATCCTCAAGACCGAAGCCATGCCTTACAATCATGCTAATGAGAACAATAGATAAATGATGTGAAACTTTTTAAGGCTCCTTTCAACTTGACAATATAGTGACTCATTGAGGTTCACACAAGACCCAAACCATGCCCTACAATCATTTTAGTAAGAGCAGCAGAGAAATGATGCAAAACTTTTCAGGCTCCTTTCAATTTGTCAATATAGTGACTCATTGAGGCTCACACAATCCTTAGGACCAGGCCATGCAATCCAATTATGTTAGTGAGATTTCGTATCAAAATAGATCCCCACTTTTAATAGCTTCCTCTCCTTGTAAATCACACGTCTTTGCCCATGATTATAGATTGGTCAAAATGATTAAATTACATTCTCCAGAATTATTCATGTGATGAAAGCCCAGTGTGTTCATGTGGTGCTTGTGCTTGTTTGATAACAAATGACAACTCTTAAGCTTTTACCAAACAAATAGAACACCTTAATTATTTTACTTATTATAACAAATTCGTTCAAATGAATGATCTTGAGAGAATGGATGATTTTTTATTTCATAGGTAGACCTTGGACATGCATGATTAATAAATAAAATTTTCTAAGGGCATGATTTGTGTTGAACTTATAGTAGGTGGAGAAGTCTGGAAGCATACGAATGGGTGATTGGGAGGTCAGTGAATTGTCAGGACTACAACTTGAATATGCTGCAACAGATGCATTTGCATCCCTTTATCTTTTCCAGGTTTTCAACATTCGTTTGTTATTGATTTTCAAGTGTTGCAAGAAACACAGCTTTTGAATGTACACAAATTTTAGGTTTATAAGACAAATGCTTTTTGGTTCAGTACTACGAGCTTTTTGGTTGTGCATTTATTTTCTGGGTCAGATACTCACTGAAGTCAGGTTTAAGGATTTGGTATAAGATGCTATTAGAGACATCATTACCTTCTCTTTTATCTTCTTGGAAAAATATTAAATTTTGTACTTGAAAGTTCAGATGAATGTTTTGGGCATATATCATGGCTGACCACGTAGGGAAAGCAAGCTGGAAGGTTGAAGGCTGCTGAGCTCAGAATGTGAAAACTCAAGACTCACAAATGTACTTGGAGCTGCACTCGGTTATGAGAGGAAGGGAGAGAGAGATATGATGTCAAATAGATATAATGGAACATCATAATAGAAATTACTAATGTGGTCTATTTTGATTTTGTGCAGGTACTCCTGACATTTCCAGATCCTCAAAAGCTTGAAAGTTATTGATGTGGTTTGCTATTGGAGACAGAATGACTTTAAAACTTCAGAGCATATAAATGACAAAATATACAGATATGCGGTGCTCTATTTAACAGCCATTTGCAAATCTCACGAGAAAGATTAGAAGCATTGATTTGGCTTGGCTGAAGATTGGGAAAACACTACGATAAAGCAATTCCTATGGAGCAAGTTGCGATCATATTGATAGGCTATGCCATGAAATGCTTGTGTTAGTGGTTCGGAACATGAATGTGACTAAATATTTTGTTTTCTATCACTAAACCAAATATTGACAAGCTCTGGCAGGGAAATGATTGCATTAGTTCGTTGGAAAATGAAGGCAACTAAATATTTTCTCTTATATCACTTATCTTACCCCTAAACAATTAGAGCTAGTCTTTAATATGGTTTATAAGCCTATTCCCATGGTACTGTTGCAGCCTGGCCTTTCAAACTTGAGAAGTTATAAGGTGAGCTGTGTGTGAATGCATTCAGGTATATTGTTGAGGTAGCACTCAAATGTTTGAACACTATGCAGGAATGAAGTGCAATAACTCTATTGGGGCACGAATGTAATACGTTATCCGACTGTTTAGGGAATTGCCATTATCTTGCGTGCGGTGTTAACGCTTGCCCTTCTGTGTTTTCCCCAACATATTAGGTCTTCCAATGCCTTCTGTAATTGGTGGTCTGCGTGTTTATGTTTGCTCAAATAGACAGTTGTAATCTTCACTTGTAATCTAATTGAATGAAGACGCGTGGCACAGCTGTACTACTCATGCTGTTCTTTGTGCTTGTGGCATTGGTGTTAGCTATGACTTCTTGCATAAATAGATTCATTGCTTTTTCCCCATTATTTTATGAAGTGAAAACTCATTTAAGATCTGCTTTAATGAAATTGTTTGTGATCCCTTGGACTTTTGACAAGGATTTCCTTCTACTTATTGTCTGATAGTTTGCAAAGTTGAATACTATTTTCTTTTGAGTAGTCTTTAAGATTACATACAGCAAATGATGTTCTTATGAATGATCACATTAAACCCCAATTGTTCAGTTGTGCCATTGGTAAAATGACCACCTTGGTTTTGAAATGGTTAAAGTGGTAATGTTGGTTAGTGTGGCATACTTGGGTGTTCTATTGGTAGTCCCAACCTCTTGCATTGCTAGGCTTGTCTTATGAAGGCATGCATCCTTTGTATAATTAGCTATTATTTTCATTGCCATCCCTTCCCCATACAATGACAATAAATTGCGCCCTTGTTCACTAGGATATGTTGTTTTTCATGTTGAAATACTCATCTACACTAAAGCTTGTTTTGTGCCCTTCTTCGACACCCACTTCTCTCAAAATCAAAACCTTTTGATTTGTACAGCCAGCCTATTTTGTGCATCATGTATGGGTATTTGGTATCTAAGAAGAATGTCATTTCCCAGGTTTGCGTCTGATCCTCAATAATGTTGATAGCATGCATTGTCATTTGTTGATGGAGGATTGTTTAGTATAGCACTATGTGTAGGGTTGCGGGTATGTGCGATTAGTATCCATCTCTTCCCATCTACAGCCGATTTGGTCACCAAGTAATAATTATTTCCCACGATTCCTCTGGAATGTGAACTTCTTTTGTAGCATGTAGTGAGTGATTGAATTTATTGACATTGAAAATAAGTTTTAGTGCAGACTACTCAATTATTTCTAGTTGGCTAACTACCATTTCACTTGTTATTGTGGATGAATATGTTCAAATATTAGATTCAATTGCACTTCTCTATAATTTTAAAAACATATTGTGAATTGCTTAAGGTTATTAGTCATTGTGCCAAATAAAACAAAAGAATAGGAATGCATAAATTTTGCAATGATAGCTCATATACCTCAATATGATCCTTTGAAATGTTGAATGATTGTTTTTTAGTATGATTATGAAAACTCCTATGAACACTACCTTTTTTGAGAAATGTTGTCCTTTCTTAATGTTTGGGTGCCATCCTAAACTGGCTTGTTATTGTATTAAATATCGCATATGTGAGGAGTATTGGGGATGATTCACACATTGTTGATACATTCAACTTCTAATGGTGAACATGTACACAAAGTTTTTAAATTTTTCTTTGGCAATATAACTATTGGGCTTTGTGGGAAAGTTTTTCAAGCTTTCCTCGCATTGTTCTAGATAGTCTTAGCTAAATAACCTAGAGCCTAAGTCTACAAGGTCTGTACAAAGTATACATACTCTAATGTTAATGTCAATACACTTCTAAACCTATTACAAGCACTAAGGAATAGACCAAGCAAACTCTAGTACTAATACCAAATACACACAATTGAGATTAACTTTACTTAATTACCTTTCATCATTTAATACGAGGTCAAGGAAAGAGAAGAGAAAACACAAAAACAATCATGATTAATGGTATTAAGGCATACCTTGACAAATTACAATAGACCCAAAGCTTAAGCTTCTTAGATTAGAGAATCGATTATAACGTAATTAGGAATTAGGTATTGGGAAAGGCTTAAGCTCTACCTCAAGTTCCAAAAATGATTGGAATTAGCTAAAAAAACTTATGTAAATGTCTTTTATAGCTTTTACAATTCCCTTCGACCTTTTCACACTAAGCTATTTATATATCTATTCTACTGTCATTGCCTTTATTCCTTTGTCTCTTTTCCTAACACGAGATGTGTTCCTTCATCTCTGACCAATGTTTAGGTGCACAGAAGTGTTTGACATGCCTAACCATGTTGCTTTTGTGGATGGGGTGATAAATCCTAGTCATAGAAACTTGTAGATTTCCCTCTTTAGATTTTCTAGCTAAGCTTGGATTCATCTAAATTTTTTAATGTTGTACACTATCATTCATGTGGATATTATCTTGATATAAGTTCAACTCTAATCTCTTCGTATCTTCATGTTAGCCTAGCTTATCAATTAGTTTTGAAATGGTATATGTGATTGCTTGGCTATCAAGATGATTGATGGTTGTTTGGTAAATTCAATACTGACCTTCTCAAGCTCTAATATTTTTACCCAACTTGATACTTCAAGTTTGCTTTCTAAAGCTTCATGGGCTCCATTGATAGTTCACCTCTACGGATGCCGTGAGTTTTGATAATGTAAACTAACTTGCATTCACGAGGAATCTCTTGCTCTTCGTACCCCATAAAATAGGTACAAACAAACATAACTCTTTAAGATACCCAAATGCTAGCTAAATTAAGATTATCCAAAGACAATCTTACTCCATGCCGTGCTTGGGAGGATGACACCAACACTTAGAGTGATGCCTTATGCCGAGTTCCCACACCCAAACATGTTATATACTTGAGGCAATGTCTTACTCCATGTCGATTGTGCAATACATGAATTTATGCATGATTGTGAGGGGGATTACTAAGTGAATGATAGCACCTTGACATGGCATAATCAATTAGATTGTTTTGTATTGATTCACAATGGAACATCAAGATGTGGCTATTCAAGGAGAGGAGGAATTATATTACAAGTAATTACACTATGGAATCTCTTAATTACTCTCTCTTTGGCCTCCCGGGCCACAGGTCACATCCACATTGAAACCCTTTGACCTCTCGCTTCTTGAGAGACTTCAATGGAAATGAAACTAGGCCTACTATAAAGCCATTTCCTTTCTAAAATATGTTTTTTACTATAACTCTTTAGTTTAAGTCTTATTTTATTTTATTTTTACTTTCAATGAATGGGTAAATACCCCATTTTTGTTGTAAATTGATTGTCTCATGGGCCAATTTTGGTCTTAGAAGATGTTGATATGTCTTTCTTTCTTTCTCTCCCGACTCTCTTACAAATGCGTCCATTGTGGGACTTGTATATTTTGATACACATAAACCATTCGAAATTTGTAATTAAATGGCATTGCGAGGTTACGTTTAATGAATCTAGAAGCTAAAAAGAAGAATCGTTAATCACCATCCACTCAACAATGATTAGCTGGAATGCCAATAATCGCAATCGAGCACTAATCACACCCCTAATCGCAAGTTGCAACGGGTTAATCAGAGACCATTGGTGTTATGTTTCATGCCTTTGGCCACGGAAAGTGTAATAATTATGATCTTCAAAAGTAATATTCATCCGTATTTATTATTCCTGTTCAATCGTATAAATACCAATCTACGGCTGCTTGCTACTATCTATACTGTATACTGTATACGGTATACGGTATACGGTACGGTAGCCATGGAAGCTCGCCTTCTCCTCCTCCTCCTCCTCAGTCCCTTCTCCGTCTTCCTCCTTTTCTTCCTCCTTCGAGAAACCTCTCCTGTACACTCTGCAGCATCCGGAACTTGCGTTTTGCCTGTAAGTTCTCCTCTTCTCCCGAAACACTTAGGTTCCTCCTTCATTCATTCATGCCTTTCCTCTCTCTCGCTCTCCGTCAAATCCCTTGTTAGATCCGTGGAAATGGAAATGAGTTCTCGGTAAATGCAGTTTGTGCTTTCTTTAATCTCGTTTCATTTCGTTTCAGTGTTAACAAGGGAAGTATGTATGCTGCGTTGCGTTCGGTTTTGTTTGGTCTCATTGCATATGGTATTTCCATAAAAGAAAACCTAGATGCCACATTTTTGCTGTTCATTTCTTCTCTAGAATCACAAAAAATCGGGATTTTCCGCAGCCTAAGGGTAGCAGGTCTTCATCTTAGCCGTTATTTTATTAATAGAAAAAAATATCCGTATCAAACTCGTTCATACCTCACCTTTCATTTCTGGTTCATAATTCTCTCAACCTTTGAATAGAATTATAGATCCATGGATATAGAAGGTTTTGTTGAACATTATTTTTTCTTTGTTTAGTTTCATTATAATTTATAATGTGGAAGTGTTCTTCAGATCGCTTTGAAAGACACCACACTCTCTGAGTATGAATAGAAATTCTAAATCTGTAGGAATTTTTTATTTCTATAGTAGAATAACAAAAATGTGAATTGTTTATAGCAAGAAACTTAGCGTTCACTTCACATTTCACTCTCTCAATCCATCAATAGATCAGTGAAATTGGAATCAATAGAACTTGGCCTTTCCTTGCTTCAGTTTGTTCCATTGTATTGTGACAATGGAAATGCACATCAGATCACCATGAAAGAGAGAGCTAAGTGTTACTATGTCTGAATATGAAGGGGCACCTTTTTGTTTGCTTTCTTCTTCAGTATCGCACACTTTTGAATTGCTCAAGGCTAGATGTGAATATTAAGTTTTCATCTAAGGATTTTTGCTGTTTTGAATTTTTTATAGAAGGATCCTGGTCTTGCGCTTTTCCATTGTCTTTTAATCTCAGATAGGAGAAGACCTTTTTTCTGTAACTGCAAGATATATGCTCCTCTCAATGATGTATAAATTATGGTCTAAGAGGTCAAGGTTAGTTAGAATTTTTTGAAGAAAGATAAGCACAATGTCCACTTGCTAGCCAGTAATGTCTAGAATAGCTCAGAAACAGGAGCGTTTCTTATAAAAAGGAGGACAAATATGCATCATAAATAAAGCAGAGAGATCTTCCTTGTTCAGCTATTACAAAGAACATAGATCTTCCTTGTCATCTGTCGCTACCAACAAAGTATTAAGCATTCATGAAATTTGCATACCACATAAACTGCTAGACCATATGTACTTTCCCACACTTAAGCATACAGTAAATATGGTTCTTGCACATTGGAAATCGCTTGTCATGGCAAGCTTTTACAGCATATTCGTTTGAATGTGTAGGCCTTTTCACACCATGATAAAGAAGCATTGTCTTGGATAGAAGAAAGATACAAATATCAGTACTCGTCATCAAGAAAAGAAGCTATACCTATACAGTGGCCAAAGACTGGAAGAATCAGACATGTTGTGATGATCAATGCGACCAGTGCAGTGGAAGATGAATTGGACCAGGTGCTAATAGTGTTACTGTTTTTCTTTTCTTTGATAGGGTGAATGTATAGAATGCTTCAACCTATATGACCTATGGACTTCGGAACTAATTTTGAACTGTCACGTGAAAGTATGTGTATATATATCATATATATTTGGAATTCACACAATAAATACATGCATTTTTTCCATTGTAAGAGAGAGACATTTGGTAAAGTTTGTGCAATTTATGGCAACCCATTCAGCAATAGGGAGGAATTGTAATCGACATAAAACAGATGATATTGAGTAGAGAAAACATTACATTTTTTTTGCTTAGAAATAAAGTATAACTTAATGATGTCACCAATATTGGAACACATTTTCAGGTCTAAGCAGGTGGAATAAGGTATTGCCATTGAGTGCCGTTAAAATTGATAAAGGTTTAAAATAAACCCTATGAAGAGCAAATGACAGTGACTCTAGTTCTAGTGTATATTGATTCATTGACAACCATATGCATTTTGTAATTTATTGCTGGTAGGATTTTATGGTAAAATTTTTCTATGAATTTCTTCAAAATCCACTTTATGGGTAATAATTATTTTAGAGCACATTCTAGGTTTTTATGTTGTTCCAATGGAAAATCAATTTACTCCATTTTGTGCCAAAATATTAGAGGAGAGGTTACACAACAATAGGCACCTCTAAATTCTTTCGTAATGCTGAACTTGTAAATTAGTGATTGTCTGAAAGTGAATATTATGTGCTTACGTGCTGAAATTTTCATGCAGCTCCTAATTTGGCTGCATAAAGGACAGGAACATAATTCTGCTCGTAGGAAGTTCTTTTATATGAAAACACAGCAAAAAATAAAACATGAAAGTGAATCAAATGTGAGGGGATACAAATTGAATGCTATTGCTATGCTGGATTTGGAAGCACATGACACCCTTTTGGAAATTCCTGTGAGTTCAATTTTAAATCCTGTATTGTGTATGATTTTATTTGCTATTTTGAACTATGTCTGAGGAAACAGGAGGGTTTGATCTGTATGAATGATACACAAATGTTGATTGTACATCCAACACTCTTCATTTCAAACAAAAATTCTTTCAGTTTCTGGATGATCAAGCATAGTATATTTAACGATCTACAACAACGCCTTATGCATTTGAATCATAGAAAACATAATTTTCTCACAGTTTTAGTTCTTCAATGGAATGGTTTTTACTTGTGTTTTTTGGATAAGTGAATGAAAATTGCTGCTGGTAAGTATAAAAGAATGCAATGTTTCAGGCATGCTATATAACCTGTGTATAGCATGTAGTTTATGCTATGTGTGTGATTTCTACAGATGAAATTAGGCACCAGGCTTGGTTGTGAATGTTTTTTCTGCTTTGTACAAGCTTTTACTTCTTTAGATAAAGTTTATGAGAGAAATATAGCACTATGGACATGTGAGGAACTCAATATGTTAATTCTTGGTGGGGAATTTCGAAGATACACAATCAACTTAACAAATTAAAATTAAGTTTCATGTACTAGTTCTTTGTTGATAACAATGTAGCATTGAATATTGTTGTATGTTTGGCTGGACTAGCCGCAACACAGGTGTCTATCCGACACTTCTCCAAAGGGGTGGTAGGAATAGGATGTTAATGCACGTGTATGATAATTACAATTAAGCACAGACGAAGACAAGATCAATAAGCATAAGCAAAACTATATTAATTCTTCGTCCCTTCATTACAAAACATCGGATCCTTTTATAGGCATCCGGCCAGATTACAATCGGTGCTCTTAGGCAACCGTTAACCGAAACCGAATCGATTCGGATCCGGATCGGTTACAACTACCGGATCCGTCCCTCCTAATAATTCTATTTATCTATTTATCCGCTTCGACTCCGATCCATCTTTGCTTTCCCATTTGCCTTCTTCTGACCGGCCAACACATGGCACGCCCGTGGGAAAGTGCGTTGCACTTCGAACCCACAGCCGGCTTCAGTCTTCCTCCAAAATATCCAGCAAACTCCGCTCAGAGGTTTCAAGTGTTGCCTTGCCTGTGCCGTCTCCGACTTCCGATTCGATTGGCTGCCTTTCCGCATCTTGCTGCTCCGACTCTGCTTGTACCGGTGGTACCGGTGTTTCTTCTGTATCCTGTCCGGGTCTGTCCTGCTCTACCTCCGTTCCGTTCCCGGTATCGCTCTCTCCGGTTTCCACTGGTTGTGTCCTTTCCTCCCCGGATTCGGTACTTCCCTGTCTCCACTCTTCATCATCCCCGGCATCAACCTGTTCTTGCTCCGGAAGTTCTTCCTCGGGTATTTCTTGTCGGGGTGCGTTGTCGGTTGGGTCCTCTTCAGCCGGTCGCTCGCCCTCACTGATGGAGATCGGCGTTGTGTGTCCCTCGGCTTCCTGTCGCAGTCGGTCCTTCTCGTACCCTTCCAATTCTAGTTGGGTTTCGAGCTGCCCGTCATCCAACCTCTCTACTAACCCTCGGATTTCCTTGAGATGCTCTTCTGCTAGAGCATAGAAATCCTCTGACAGTTCTTCCCGGATGTTGACGATACTTTCTTCGTCCATTTTATAGAACCCATCTCCGGTTTTCTTCCGATTTTCTGCATCAGCTCGGAGTGTCTGCAGTTCAGCTGCCTGTTGTGCCCATTCTCTCCAAAGCTTCTCTGTGCTTTCATTTATGCTGGCCTGAGCTCGGGTACTCCAGCTTGACATGATGAGCTTGATCCGGCCAACCCCTGCTTTAGCCTGTGCCGAGGCTGCTTGTTTTTCCTTCCTTATCCGCTTGATGATGTCGGCCATTAACTGAGCTTGAGCTTCATAGTCGACTTTTTGCTTGTCACAGGTACTTCGCCATTTGCTAATTTCGAAAGTCGACTTCACTTTTTCCTCGTTCCTGCTCTTTGTCAGCTCCCATACTTCCTGCCGAAGTACTTCCATCTCCTTTCTTTGTTCCGACATCAAGGTTTTTTCCGCCGATACTTCCTCCCTTGCTTTGGACAATTCCAAGCGGTTTTCCTTGAGCTGCTCTTTCAGCTTCTCTATCTGTCGGTCGTACGTTGCTGCCTGATTCTTGCTGTCCGACGTGGCCTGTTTATAATCCTTACATAGTCGGTCGAATTCTTCCGTCTTCTGTTTTAGGCGTCGGTTCGCCTGAGCTCTCAACCGATCATCCCGGTCCTTTTGTTGTCGGAGTTCCTCTCGCAACCGCTCGATTTCCTGCTCCATTCGTCGGCGCAGCCTATCTTTTTCCTTTTGCAGCTTCCCGTTTTCTTCTTGTAGTCGGTCATTGGTGGCTTTGCTTCGGCGAAGGCCTTCCTCCATTCGCCGTCTGTCGTCTTCTACCAACTTCCGCTGCTCCCTTTCGTTATCTCTCAATGCCTCCTGAGCCTGTAATTCTTCTTTCAAAGTTGCTATTAACTTCTCGGTCTCAGGGCCGGTTTGCAAGGCCTTCTCCGTTGCTGGTTCCGCTTGCTTTTCTGATGTCCCGACCGGCTCGGTGCCATCTTGTGCTTGTCGGTTTCCTTCTTTTGCCTGGGCTAGCTCTTCTTGCAGCTCATGTAATTGTGCCCGGAGCATGACCATTTCCCTAGTCGTCGTCCTGGTCACTTGTTCCCTTTGCTCCTCCTCTTTCTCCATCTGATCTGCCACTCCCGACAACTGCCCTGACAACCACCTTAGCCATTGTGCCTTTGTTCTTCCTTCGTCGGTGTGAGCAAGCGTACCTAGCTCCGGCTGTTTTTCCGGCTGTTTCTCCGGCCTCTTTCTTGCTCCGGTGCTTGTTCCTTTCTCTGTTCTTCGAGCTCCGCCGCCGTCGGTTCCGGTACTGCCGTCTTTGGTGCAGACGGACCTTCATCCTGTGTCGCTTCTGTTCCGGTTACTGGAGGCGGTTCTTTCGCCCGTTGCTGAGTTCCGTCCGCTGTTGGGGTCGGTCTTGTCGCCCGTTTCTCCTTTCCTCGCCTGGGTGGTAGTATTAACATCGGTTCGGATGAGTCTTCCTCTGTTTCAGCGTCCTCCGTCGGTGCGACTATCGGTTCCTTTACTGGTACCGGTTCCGATTCGAGCGTTACTGGTTCGGTGTCGGTTTGCCTCTTGCTGGTCTTCTTCGCCAGCTTCTCCTTGCCTTTTTCCGCCTTTTTCTTCTTCGTGGCCGGTTGCTGTTGCTGTTTCTGTGGCTGCCGTGATGGGCCTTCCTCCCGTTGCCGTCGGGATGATCCTTCCTCCCGTTGCTGTCGGGACGAGTCTTCTTCCCGCGGCTGTCGGGAGGAGCCTTCCTCCCGTGGCGCTTCTTCTTCCTGTGTCCATCCCGGAGTGTGTTTCTCTAGGATTCGTCGGCGCTTCATGGTTTGCTTCGGCGTAGTCTCCTGCCGACTTCTTTTCTTGTGCTTGATGGGGGACACCGGTGGGACCAACACCGTTAACCATTGTGATATCCCGGCCCATGGCTTCTTCCCTTCCACCAAGTGCTTGATCGCCTCTTTCAGTCCTTCGGTAATGAAGTGGAGCCAGTCCACCTGCAGGCCTTCGAATGTCGCGATGACGATCGCTGCTCGGTATTTGGCTATGGCTGGCGGACGAGGGTTCACGAACCCATACTCCATCAGGGCGCGGGCCACCTCTCCGAACAGCAGGTTCTCTCCGCCCTGTGTGCGATACGCCTTGCTGCTAAGGGAATATTCGCCGAAATACTCGAAGAATATTTGGCTTGAGGGTAGCTCTATTGTCTGAAGTCCTCCCTCCGCAATCCCTGTGAGCGCTTGTACCGCTCCTTCGGTGACTTCTGCCAGGTCCACTGCTGTTGCCGCCTGCTCTGGTTCCTTGTGTGGCGGAGCGTCGGCGACCCGCAGCAGCCCTCCTAATCCGTTCTCCATCAGCCATTGTCGCGCTCCTTTCGACAGTGCCATCGCTTCTTCTTCCTCTGCTGCTGCCTGTGGTCTGAGGTCGGGGTGTGGGTGTTCTGCGCGTCGGATCTCGCTGTCTTGAGCCTGCGTTTGCTTGTAGGAAAATTCGTAAAAAGTGAATCCTTCTCCGGTTCTTCCTTTATATAGTGGCGTTTCCCTCGAGCCGCCTTTTCCCGTTTTCCGCGCGTGCGTATCTCCCGCCATAATTAGCATGTCACTCTTTAATTTTGGCGCCTGCACGTCCTCTGCCTCGAATAGCATGTCCTATTTTTGACGCCTGCGCATGCTCTGCCATGATTAGCATGTCTGTCCTTGGCTGCCGCGTGTCATGATTGCGCTTCTTTGCTGCGTGTGACGAATCTCCTACGTGTCTGTCATTATGGCTCCTTGATTGCCGCGCGTGTCAAATCGTGTACATCGGCCCCCCACGTTCTGTGCTTTAAATAGCCCGTGCACCCGCGTGGCCTCTTAAATGATGACGGTTGTAACTACCTCCTTCATCATTACCTTGATTTTCTTGATCCTTTCTTAATTATGATTTGCTTTGATTATTACTTGATTTGGTTCCTTTTTTTGATCTTTTCTTGTCTTGAATTTTCTCACCTTAACACCACGTCATTTTGATTTTCTCACCTTAACACCACGTCTTCTTTTTTTTTTTTTTTTTTTTTTTTTTTTAAAACCCTGTGCCGCATCACTGTTCGGTTTCCCCCGATGTGTTCGGGTCGGTGCGCACTGTTGTCGGTTCCTCGTTGTTCCGCCTCGGTGTCGGCTCCTCGGTCCTCCTGATCTGTGTCGGTTCCTTGTCCTTCAGGTCGTCCGGGTCTTGCTTGAAGGGGTTGGCTGGCATGTGCCCCTTATACGGTTTTAGGCGAAACCCATTTGCCCATTTGCCCACAACTTCTCCTGCCAACGTCCCGAGCTGGTAAGACCCATTGTACTCCTTTGTGATCCAGAATGGTCCGGTCCATCGAAATCGCAATTTCCCCGGCATGTTCCCCATCCGTGTCTGGAACAGCAATACTGGTTTCCCGACCTCGAATTCCTTTTCGTTACCCCGCCGGTGTCGGTCTACGAAGGCTTTCCTCCTCCTTTGCTCTAGTTCTAGCTGTAGCAGGCTGGCTATTCGATTTTCTTCCAGTTCCAACAGCATCTCCAGCCGGATTCGTTCGGATTCCTTCTCGCTTAACCGCTCCTTAACCTGTATTCTTAAGCTAGGAATTTGGAATTCTACTGGCATGACTGCTTCCAAGCCGAATGCCAGTCGGAACGGGGTCGTCCGGATGCTGGTCTTGTACGCCGTTCGGTACGCCCACAGCACGCTCTGCAACTTCGTGTCCCAGTCGGTCCGGTTCTCATTGACGATTTTTCTAAGGATGTTATGTAGCGTTTTGTTCGTTGATTCCGCTAATCCGTTGGCTTGAGGGTAGTAGGGAGTGCTCCGTTTGTGTACTACCGCATAGAATGATGTCAAACTTTCCACCACCTGCTCGAGGAAATGTCCTCCCTGGTCACTGATCAGCTCAATCGGGCATCCGTACCGACACCATATGCATTCGTATAAAAATTTGGCCGTGGACGCCGCCGTGTTGTCCCGTAGTGCCTTTGCTTCTACCCATTTCGTGCAGTAGTCGGTAGCCACTATTATATACCGATTTCCGGTCCGCATTGCCGGTGGCTTGAAGGGACCGACAAAGTCCAATCCCCACTTTTGGAATGGTTCTAATGGCAGGACCGGGTGATGTGGCATCCGGGCCTGCTCCGTGGGTTGGCCCAATCGTTGACACAGGTCGCATTCCCTGCTATACTTAACGGCATCTCTCATGGTAGTCGGCCACCATAGTCCGCTCTGCCATATTTTCCGGGCTGTTGCTTCGCCGGCATAATGCCCGCCTGCAATTCCACAGTGGGCTTCCCTCAGGATCAGATCCTTTTCATCGCTCCGCACTGCTCGCCTCCATACGCCATCTGCCCCCTTGTGATAGAGGGTGTCTCCCACCAAGCAGAAATGTCTGCTCCTTACCGCCATCCTTCGTGACACTGTACACCATTCCCAATGCCTCTCATTCCGTTGTCGAGTAGTTCCGCTCGGCTTTCGAGAGTTTCCTGCTTGCGTAGTACACCGGCAGAGCTAGCCCAAGCAAAAGAAGGAAACCGACAAGCACAAGATGGCACCGAGCCGGTCGGGACATCAGAAAAGCAAGCGGAACCAGCAACGGAGAAGGCCTTGCAAACCAGCCCTGAGACCGAGAAGTTAATAGCAACTCTGAAAGAAGAATTACAGGCTCAGGAGGCATTGAGAGATAACGAAAGGGAGCAGCGGAAGTTGGTAGAAGACGACAGACGGCGAATGGAGGAAGGCCTTCGCCGAAGCAAAGCCACCAATGACCGACTACAAGAAGAAAACGGGAAGCTGCAAAAGGAAAAAGATAGGCTGCGCCGACGAATGGAGCAGGAAATCGAGCGGTTGCGAGAGGAACTCCGACAACAAAAGGACCGGGATGATCGGTTGAGAGCTCAGGCGAACCAACGCCTAAAACAGAAGACGGAAGAATTCGACCGACTATGTAAGGATTATAAACAGGCCACGTCGGACAGCAAGAATCAGGCAGCAACGTACGACCGACAGATAGAGAAGCTGAAAGAGCAGCTCAAGGAAAACCGCTTGGAATTGTCCAAAGCAAGGGAGGAAGTATCGGCGGAAAAAACCTTGATGTCGGAACAAAGAAAGGAGATGGAAGTACTTCGGCAGGAAGTATGGGAGCTGACAAAGAGCAGGAACGAGGAAAAAGTGAAGTCGACTTTCGAAATTAGCAAATGGCGAAGTACCTGTGACAAGCAAAAAGTCGACTATGAAGCTCAAGCTCAGTTAATGGCCGACATCATCAAGCGGATAAGGAAGGAAAAACAAGCAGCCTCGGCACAGGCTAAAGCAGGGGTTGGCCGGATCAAGCTCATCATGTCAAGCTGGAGTACCCGAGCTCAGGCCAGCATAAATGAAAGCACAGAGAAGCTTTGGAGAGAATGGGCACAACAGGCAGCTGAACTGCAGACACTCCGAGCTGATGCAGAAAATCGGAAGAAAACCGGAGATGGGTTCTATAAAATGGACGAAGAAAGTATCGTCAACATCCGGGAAGAACTGTCAGAGGATTTCTATGCTCTAGCAGAAGAGCATCTCAAGGAAATCCGAGGGTTAGTAGAGAGGTTGGATGACGGGCAGCTCGAAACCCAACTAGAATTGGAAGGGTACGAGAAGGACCGACTGCGACAGGAAGCCGAGGGACACACAACGCCGATCTCCATCAGTGAGGGCGAGCGACCGGCTGAAGAGGACCCAACCGACAACGCACCCCGACAAGAAATACCCGAGGAAGAACTTCCGGAGCAAGAACAGGTTGATGCCGGGGAGGATGAAGAGTGGAGACAGGGAAGTACCGAATCCGGGGAGGAAAGGACACAACCAGTGGAAACCGGAGAGAGCGATACCGGGAACGGAACGGAGGTAGAGCAGGACAGACCCGGACAGGATACAGAAGAAACACCGGTACCACCGGTACAAGCAGAGTCGGAGCAGCAAGATGCGGAAAGGCAGCCAATCGAATCGGAAGTCGGAGACGGCACAGGCAAGGCAACACTTGAAACCTCTGAGCGGAGTTTGCTGGATATTTTGGAGGAAGACTGAAGCCGGCTGTGGGTTCGAAGTGCAACGCACTTTCCCACGGGCGTGCCATGTGTTGGCCGGTCAGAAGAAGGCAAATGGGAAAGCAAAGATGGATCGGAGTCGAAGCGGATAAATAGATAAATAGAATTATTAGGAGGGACGGATCCGGTAGTTGTAACCGATCCGGATCCGAAGACCAACAAATATTGTGCTTCTAGATTATTATATCCCTTATTTCATGGATTTATTATTCGTTTCCCTTATATTTGTACTTCTTAGATTATTACATGAATGATAACCTCTTACGTGACTGTTCATGAATGTTTTTGCCTTTGTCATTTTTATCCTTTCTCCACTCATTTCACATTCAATTATACTATTTATAAAAAATGTGCTTTTTTAATAATTCCTTGGCAGGTGCACTATACTATTTCAGATGAAATATCAAAGGATGATCCCTCATCACTGAGGGGATCTCCTTGGGAGCTGCGGCTTGCTACCAAAATTCTACGAGAAAGGTCACTTCAGTCTTAGTAAATGCCTCATATTTAATTCCGCATAATTATGAAATATTCTAAAGTAAATATGCCTATGTAACATAGGGCAAAAGCAGCTGATTCAACTTGGTATCAATTGATCAGAATTCTGCCAAATTCGTTAAGATTGCCACTGTTTTTCTCAGAATCAGTGAGTAGATACGCATCATGTTTTTTAGAATCCACCTCATGTTTGGAATGGCAATGGCTTTCATTCCTGAAGAGTATCATGTTAAGTATTATTGAATAACATCTTTCATTATCTATAGGAGCTCAAAAATTCTGAAGATGATTCTTTAATAAGTGAGGTACGGGCATTAAGAATCTTTGCAGAAAGGTCATTCAATGTGCTCTATCAGGACGAGACAGCTGGGGCTGATTTTAATAATTTTGGTAAGATTCTTAGCTATCATAAAGTTTTAGTTTGGGTTTGATGATGCCATACAAGAAAGAGAACGTCTAATTAGTAACCACAAATGTGTTAAATTGTAGTGTGTGTGGTAATGGGTACATGTTAGGAGCTTTATGTAACCCGGAGTTGTGTCTTTGAACTTTGAATACAGACAAGAATAAGTCTGTGTGTGTCTACAGAGTCTATCTGTCACACACACACACTCAGTAGATGGGTTCTTGTGAGCATTAGGCTAAGTCATCTGATTCTACATAGACACTGCAGCAGATTTGCTCCCCATCATCTCTGCTGAAGCTCGATACATGACCTTTGAAGCTGAATACAGAAACTATCTGAGCCTTGACGTGCACCATGAAGTTGTGGATTCACCTTGTGGATTCATCTAGAGCATTGGGCTCGGCCATTGGTCTTGAGCAAATATTAGCCTTGACATTTACTCTCGAGGATTGAACTTGGACGTTTGAATCAAAGACCTGACTCGAGTATTTGTGATTGTTCTGCTCACTGAACAATTCTTTAGGCACTCAACACATACCTGGGATGGCATTGGCATCAGAATTTATGACTATGTGTCAAACGAGTATGATGGATTGAACCTCAATTTCTTGAAGGAGCAGATGTAGGACTATCTCATCATGAAAGGACAGATAGATCCAATTGAAAAAGAATTTGCACCTGTCGAGTATGAATCTACAGAATGGTCAAAACTTGATTGGCTAGTTATTTGAATGCATTGAATCATCTTACTTCATAGTACACTCATGTATGACAACTCACAACCTGTGACAGACACTATCAGACACCGATGAAATGAAAGCTGCTTCCACAAAGATGATACAATGGGTGCAAATTCCCAATGAAATCATCATCTCAGAGTTGTACTATTACAATGGATACTTTAAAAGCTTTTTTTCTTTATGCATGGTATGTTGCTTTTGTGGTAAGACTGAACGTTATGACTTGCAGCGTGGGCATTGGCTTTGGTGTATGCTTTCGCATGCAGAGCAGAGTATCCACAACATAAAGGGAAACTGAATACCAAAAATTCTCATTTGTTAATACCCTTTCTTGGCTCTCCTACAGATCCCTCATCCATAGGAGGTTCGTATGTACTTTGAAAAACTCATTTTGCAGAATTGTTTTCAGATTGTGTTCTTTCTAATTGATTAAATATTTAATCAGCTTCTATTGAGGTTGATGGAGAGAGATTGAAGCTGGTTATGGGGAGAAAAGCCGTTCAAGGCAGTCCTTTACACTGTAATATTGAAACAAAAACATCAGGAACTTCTTTTCTGTTTCATGGTAACCCTTGTTCACAATCATGGTGAAACCAATTTCTTTAATTCGGATTATCATTTTTAATTTGTTTTTGAAGTGTTATAGTATATCAGGCTTTGTTCCTGCTACTATTCTTCCGCATGATGATGTAAAAGTATTCAAAAATCTGGAGGTATGCGCTAATTTTAGAGTGTTTCTAATATTGTTTCCTTGAACTGAATTTCATTCTATTTTGATATTCTTGTTATCTCAAAGAATGTTTTTAACAGCACATATCTGATATAGTTTGTGGGATATGCTACCATGATTCACAAATGTCCTCCATTTTTAGGATTCAAATCTTAGTATTAAATGATATTGAATCAGAAAGTTAATCTATCCCAAAGATTACAGATGTTCACAAATTACACAAAATGAGAAGTATGGACACAGTAAGGATATAATTATGTTAAGCAGAAAGCAATACTAGATATGCACTCTCTCACATCTCATACAGTAGTACATGGCTTCAACTATTGTAATTGTAGTGCACAAATGGTTAGAGCCATCCACTATGTCTCTTACTAAGAAGATAATTTTCTGTTCTTTATGTTGCATATTCTCTTCTCTGCTTACTATCACCCACTCCCCTTCGTCTTTATCAGTCTTCACAGGTATAGCCATACTGATAGTACTATATGTTGACGACCTCTGGATAAAACTACAATTACGGTGTTTGATACCACTCAAGCTTGTGCACTGAGATCAAAACCGGAATTCTTCTTGCATGAGGAAGAGCTGGCATACATTTGATCGTACATATACATGGGATAAATATACTCCAGGCATAGGTTCTCTCTATAGGACAATCATGATGGACTCAGCATACCATTGTGCCAATCCTCAAGAGTGGAGACCCCATGATGCCAAGCAACTATAGGACAATCATGATTGGCCATTATTTGACTAAACTATATGGGTCGATTCTAGAATCAAAATTGAGTATATGTGCAGAGCGGAATGGTTGCCGTTCAGTTGGATAGGCAGGCTTTCGGAAGGGGTTCACAACTTGGATGACATATTGACCCTCCGGACCCTTATAGAGGAGGGCAGAGCCCATAATAAGAGGATTTATTGCTGCTTTGTGTATTTCTGAAAAGCCTTTCGACACTGTGCCACGTGCTCGGCTTATGTAGCGGCTAGAAGCCCTTGGTGTTCCTACAGATATGCAATGGGGAATCTTTGCTCTTTATGAATCTGTGTCAGGAAAAGTACGGTCTTCCAATGGTTTGTCAGAGACGATGGCTAGCACAATCGGAGTGAAGCAAGGATGCCCACTATCACCCACTCTCTTCGGTCTCTATATAGGTGAGGTATCACATTGCAAAGAGAGATTCGGGGGTTCGGGAACACGCCTAGCAGTTATAGCTATACAAACATTACTATATGCTGATGATATTGTGATGATTTCTGACTCTCCGGAGGAACTACAAAGACATCTAAATGCCTTAAAACTATTTTGTACGGAAAAAGGTTTGTCAATCAACATGGAACTAAAATGATGGTGTTTAACACCAATCAAGCGTGGGTAACAAGATCAGAACCAGAATTCTTCTTGGGAGAGGAAAAGGTGGAATACACATGCTCCTACACATACTTAGGAGTAACATTTATGTGGCATAGGTTCTCCTTACGGGAGGCTGCTTGTGCCCGACTTTCTCGTGGATATGCAACCCTTGGTGCTCTCGAGAGACAATGTGCACATTTGCAGTTCCAAGATGGCCCACTATAAGACACACTTCTTACACACATCGGAGGATGGATTCATCATCAGGCCACCTTATATGGACATACATCTATCCTATGCATTGCGCAGTGTGAAGGGCAGTTTTGAAGTTCATCACATCAGTTACAGATTGAGGTAGGCAGATATACACGAATACCTCTAGAAGAAAGAATTTGCCAATTGTGTCATCAAGGAGTGGAATCCGAAGAACACTATATTTGTCACTATAGTGTCTTTTATGAAATCAGCGGGAGATATCATTGCCTCTTTAAAAAAGGCTTTGGCCTGCTACGCAAGGTAATGGAATATGAGGACCGATAGTGCCTAGGACTTTTCTTGCTAGAGCTCAAGAGACATCGGGAAAAGTTGTTGAAGAATACAGCCACACAAGCTCATCCACAAAGAACAATCACTACTTTCTTTAATCCTATCACTCCTACTAATGCTACAAGCCAATCAAGGGATACACTAATGGGCTCCCGACCAGGATATACACAAAAGTTGTCGTGCACGTAGGCCCTGGCCCCATGGACCACAACCTCAAAACCCTTGTCATCGACAAATAAAAGCCATTATCTCCCACCATCGCAGATGCTTCCCCCGCTTTGGAGGCCTTTCCATTCTGGACTGACCTATGCTAGAGATCTTTTGAAGACAAAAGTTACAATATATCTAACTTGAGAATCTCACATGTGCCGAAAACCAGTTTCCCTCATCTCTTTTTATCTTCTTTACTTTTATATTACGGAGTAATATTTATTTTATTTTGATTTGTTGTTCTCAAAGATGAGACACCACTTAAGATGTAATCTCTTGTTTGGTCTTATATGCCATTTTAGCCTCTTAAAAGACGTTAATATATCTTTCTTTCTATGGAAGGCTGCATGTGCTCACATTTATCATGGATAAGCAGCCCTTGATGCCCTTGACAAGACCACCTGCACATATGCAGGTCTAAGAATCGCAAACTAAATTGTGGTTGTTTGATACTCTTGTGGCACTGACTCTTTTGCATGAAGTAGAAATTTGGGGCTTGGGCCTTCAAAGGGCCCATACTTGGACAAATTTGTAGATATCTTTAGACTCAATGATTACCCACATGATAAGGTGCAAAGTGTTTGGGCCACATGATATAATGACAGGCAATATTTTGATCAAGATTAGTATCTAATGAATTTAGGAGCTCCCAAAGCAAAGCTACTCAAGACTGCACTTATGTCATCGAAACAGCTGGCTGAACATGGAGATAATTATTGTTGGTATGCTGAAAGGCTTTCGTGTGATAGTGCAGCTGAAGACCTCTTCATACAAGTTAGAAGAATGTAAAAAGATATATTAACGTCTTTTAAGAGGCCAAAATGGCCTATAAGACTAAACATGAGATTACATCTTAAGTGTTGTCTCGTCTTTGAGAACAAGAGATCAAAATAAAATAGATATTACTCAGTAAATACAAAAGTACATAAGATAAAAAGAGACGAGGGAATCTGGTCTTCGGCACATGTCTATTGAAGAGAGGCAAATATGCATACAGGTCTATTGAAGGATGGATCTACCAAATTTGCCTTACTTATAGAGGGAAGGAGGCAAATGTGCATACAAGTCTATTGAAGAACAGATCTACCAATTGTGCCTTATGAAAGTGGGGGGATTGGAGGAGGATCATGTTTTCGATTGTCCATTTTTATGAAATAAGAGGAGGATATTGCTGCCTCTTTAGACAAGGCTTTGGCATACTACGCAAAGTAATGAAATATGGAGATCAATGGGTCTTAGGACAGTTTCTTTCTAGAACTCAAAATGCATAGGAAGAAGTTGTTGAAGGACAACAATACAACCACAACTGCTGATCAACAAAGAACAATAACAGCTTCCTTTACCTCCATCACTCCTCATGCCACAAGTGAATCAAAGGCTAGAAAAGTAGGGCCTTGACCACAACGCTCAAAAGAGGCTACAATAGATTGGGAATAATAGTTTGTTGTGCACATGCATCTAGATGATGACCCTGTCATGCTTATTATTGAAAATAAAGGTCATTCTCACTAGAATCCAAAGGTGGTTCCCTTGCTTCAGAGGTCTCTTTATCTTGCTGAATCATTCCATCTTGGAGATATTTTGAAGGTAGGAGTTTCTGTCCATCTATGCTTATTAGAGACATGAACTAATGTAAGCATAAAATAAGGATAAAAGATAGATCTAGATAGAAAGGAGAGAGAGAAAGAAGGGTGCTGATCCACCAGACCACCCCCGAGCGAAGGGATCGAGACGAACTCGAGCCTCGATCGGCGTCCCATACCACCGCCGTGGCGTTGAGTCGTACCTGGTGCTGGCGCGCTCGCTACAAGAGTTGACCCACCACAAGACAGAGTCTCGACATAGTCAACCAGATGATCAAATGAGGGTAGTTAGGCCTCTTATTTATAGCGATACCCAAGGCCCCCAGGCAAGTTCACACTTGGCCTAATGGGTTGTCTCAATCCCGAGGATTAAAAGTAATCCTCCCCTTCTTTACACTCTCGTTTAACCCTCACACTTATCTACGTGTATAGAATACTACGGTAAATTCTCACCACGGGATATTATATGGTCATGCCCGTAACAATGCTCAAGATTTTAAGTGCTTAGCTAACGAGATTCTCTGACAACCTAGGTAGTTATACTAACTTAGTCTTTCTTATTTTGGTTTTTTGCTTCTCAAAGATATTACAATATTTTAAGATGTAATCTCTCATTTAATATCATAAACCATTTTGTCTTCATGCAGAGATTAGTATATCTTTTTGCTCTCTTTCTGTCGTGTGTAAAATATGAAACAAAAATTGATAACAAATACTAGAATGATAAAATGTACATTAGGATGATTAAATCTAATATTTCCAAGAGTTTGTATTGTCAACCACATAAAGCTTGATTCAGCTTGAATTGGCCAAATTTCCTTTTGCAGTCAAGGCTGATATGGTTCTAGGCCATGTCACGTCGAAGGATGGCATTATCATTAACCAGCAAAATACAGGGTTTAGTGGAAGTCTGTACCCTAATGTAGTGAAATTTAGTCATTTTCATGGCAAAGTTCAATGCCAGAGTACCCTATGTTTGGAACTTGGAGACGGACCTGACATTTCTGCGTCTTATGATTTGGGTCACTTGGGCCATCACCTAGTTGGCAATTACTGCCCCCTGTGTTTGTGCGTGACATTACCTTGCTGATTCTGAGTGTAACATTGTCTTGATCACTGATGACTGCTGCCACTTAGAAGAATAGGTTTTCATAACGTTATATAAATTTGCAATCTAAATTCATTGGACTCCTTTGGAATACATCTACTTTTCAAAGAGGAACTGAAATTCCTAGACATGGCTCAGGTGCACTTGTTCTGGATGGACCTTGCATTATCCTCTATTTCTGTTTGCAATATGATACTGGGTTAACTTTTCTAAAATATTTACTCCAGCTCCATCTCTGACTGCAGGATGTTGTGGACTGGTATTATCCAACCTATGGAGAACATATGCGGCTCAGTAAAGATTCGTTGATGAAGTCAATCAGATCTGCATTAAGAATGCTTGATGAGCATTTAAATCAGAACACTCTTGTCGATCGAGTTGCTTCTGTAGCAGGGAGAGAGTATTCTGTGGGGATTGATCAATATATTGGTGCACATATGATATGTGCCTTGTATTTTCTCTTCCATTTTGATATTGGGCAGCATAAGACACAAGGTTTAGTTGATGATATGACTGGTACAGGCCTGGAATCCATATACAACAGTTTCATGATTGGCAATCAAAGCATGATTTTTGGTGGAATAGATGTTTCTGTCTGCAGAGGTAGAACTCCACATGCCATTGATAATGATGACATGAAAATACGAATGCTCGTTTCTATGGCCTTGAAGAAACGCCTCTGTGATATCTTGCATAGTTCAGCTACAGAACTGGAAGAGGATGAAGTGCTTTTAATGGCAAGTTTGTCGGAAGGTTTTACTGAAGAATGTGGAAGCCATCTATGTGAGACATGCCAGTGGCAAACTGAGGAATTGAGTCTTAATGATTATCTGGGAGTTCAATTACGTGTTAAAAGAAAGAAGATTCTTCATGAGGTTCTACTTGCATTACCATTTATTAATAACGTGGATGAGTGTGGATGTGCTGAGTCAGCCAAGAATCTAGATATCCTTGATGTGCCTCATACAGATAGCAGTGAAGAGGTACATATAATGAAAAGGTTCATCTTGAATTTTGAGTGAGAAGCCTTTTCATTACCCAGCTAACATTTGTTTGAATTTCCATGTTCTAGTTTCTGAATTGGTGCAGAATACAAGGTGCACAAATATCAGATAAATTGGCAGTTGTACACTTCACCGAGGTTTCAAATCTGACTGATTCTAGAAGTGCTGTACGGGGAGTGCAGGCTGTTGAAGACATTGAACAAGGGGAGACAATCTGTATTTTGCCGGTATGTAAACTTGTTGCTTTGTTATAAAATCAATGCTGTTTAAAACCTCTAGATTGGCTTCTGCAAAGAGATTGAATACAATTCTGAAGCGTATTCTTACTTGCCCAAGATTCATCTCTAATTGAGTTATTTCCTATATTTCTTTAAGCTAATATTGATATTGAAGGTTGGGTTGGCTAATTACGTTTTATATTAAGGATTAATGGTGTATTAAACTATTGATCTTTGTTATGAGTGGAGTTCTGAATATCGTTTTTGGAGTCTTGATGAGAAACCATCAAAGAAGAGAGAACAGATTATTTCCTTAAGTGTCCTGCAAAACGAGAAATTAAAGAGCATCCGCCAGTTTACATGAAGTATAGCCAAGCTTAGGTGCTGGTTGCAAGATATCATTGTCCATAGAGCCCAAACTCCAACCTGTGTTAAAAGGCAGCCAGTGGGGCAAATAGCCCTACGGATATGGCCCAAATATGAAATGGGAAGGTTTGATACAAATAGAGTGGTTGCTGTATATCATGGTTTGAAGGGCCCAAACCAAACTCATGTGAAAAGGTGGTGGAAAGGAAAGAGATATTTGAAACTACATGAGAATCCTTGATACCAATGGAGTAATGGAACTGGGGCAAACCAAATACTGTTGATACAAAAAAACACAACTTCAGAAACAAAAAAGCAGGGTTAGAAAAGTAATAGTGGTGCACTGTTTACATTTTGATTGATTTTATAACTGTGCTTGTGTGCTGTGTTGTTGTAGTTGAAAATGGGCCTCTTTAAGAAGGATTCATCCCGTCTTGGTGGTGCTGACAGTTGGCACTTGGCTGCAGCAAACCTCCTTCATGAAAAGTAAATTTCATGTTAAGTGTTAATACAAGATAGCATGCATCATGATTTTATAGGTTGTAATAGTAGATTGTCACATATGAGTATTTGCAGGGCGATTGGAACCAAGTCAAAATGGGCAAACTACATATCAGTTCTTCCCAAAGAAATACAGACACCTATATACCTGGCACCAAATGTGTGTATATGTAATTCTATAGACAGTCAGTTTGTTTGTTTTCATTGTTTGACAGATTGAGATATTTGAGCCACTCTAATTTTCTTACAGGAATTGAAAGAGGTCCAATGGTGGCCACTGCTACGTGAACTCATTCAAGTGCGACGAGCCATGAAGTTGAGCTTTAGTCAGCTCAAGGGGAAAGAACTAGGGGATGCAAGTTTTGAGGAATATAGTAGGGCCATTCTGGTTTAGTACATGATTTCTTTTGCACATGAATATTGTATTCAGAAAGCATACCATCTTTCAAACCATGTGCAGGATGGGCAGCTACCATGGTTCATAGTCGAGCATTCACTCTACCTGTGGAGGATGATGATGAGTATGCTCCATATGTGTTAATGCCATTTATGGACATGATAAATCACCATTATGGATATCAGGTGAGTCTCAGGCTACATGACATATAATCAGATATTTAAATAGAGTAAAACAATACCCATAACATGTGGGGTAATTACCAGATTAACTCTAATGTTTGAGATATTAAGAGAATACGCTGTTGTGGTTATAAATTCTGTACATAGGCGTATTGTACTAACTTTCAAAAATATAGGCGTCATTCTCTGAAATGTCTAAAATATTAGTGATATCTTGGTATTTATCCCAAATTTTGTCAATTTATTTATATACTCATAAATCAAAGCATTAACTCTGGTTTTTTTAATGACTTATATTGTAGGCTGACTGGATGTCTGTACCTGTAAGCGAAGGAAAACTTGAGATAGTTGCAAAAAAACGTGTTAATCGGGGACAGCAACTTTTTGCGTCTTTTGGTCCACGTTCAAATGATAATCTTTTCCTTTATTATGGTAATATTTCTGAACAGACTATGCATGAGGAAAATTTATTCTCATGAATATAAAATCAAAACCAGATAATTTGTTATGTTTTCCTAACTTTTACTAGAGGATGCATGAGCTTGTGGGACAAACCTTGCATTACATTGTGATTGATCCCGGACTCAGGAAGCTATGTTTTGCGTAGTGAGGAAGCAATGAAATTGTTCTATAGGAAGAAGAAGCTTTCAGAAGTTATGAAAAGTTATGTAACTGTTGAGTAGAACCAAGAACTGGAAACTTTGAGGAAACAGTGAAACATCCCTCTCAAGTGTCCTTCTAGCTGTTGGAGTTTTGTAGGTCTGATTACCAGAGGAAAATAAGAATAAATGGCAGATACACATGCATTCGTGTTGATAAATGTATTAGGTCGAAATTGAAAAGGTCTGGCACTAAGTATTTCCAATTTCAAAGTACAATGATTTATTTTAAACAAAAGATAATGGAGAGAAATATTGCAGCTAGGTTAGTTGGATATGTCTGTCTCAAGTATGCTTTAGCTTTATTGTTCATGCAGCAATGGGAAGCCAACTATTCATTAGAGAATTGTAAATAGTATTTAATGTTACATGTATTGTTGGGAAGTATCTCATTGGCTGTTTTCCAATTTCCAAATTATTCATAGTTTTTGGCTAGTCATGGGGAGGAGTCTTTTCGATGCTTTTGTCATAAGAATGGAAATTTAATTTATAGGCCAAAAAGTATACATTGCTATATCCCTTTGAATCACACAATAATACTTTGTTTTGAATTTTAAACTTTTGAAGGATTTGTTCTGGAAAACAATCCGTTCGACACAGCAGAAATATTTGCATCATTTCAGGTCTTTATCTTGATTTATTGTTTGATAATAAAGAGAATGGTAGCTTCAGACTGACAATCCTCTTTATGCAGAATGCAGTTCACTGGTTCACAGCCCTATGGCAAGCAAAATGTGGCATCCTCTCTACGCTAAAAGAAAAGGAACAATGCAAATTGAAACAAAATGAGCTTAAATGGGTGATATCCCAACAAGCAATAGAAGATTACTCTGCCGGTGTGACAGAACAGAGACCAGAGTGGTGGACTCTTGTGAATATGTGGGCTGATTATGGCTATGAATATATGCAATTTCAGCCAAGTCCATCCATTTATGTGGGTGGTATAGTAGATCCAACCCTTCTTGTTGCATTAGAGGCAGTTGCAAAATCTCTAGTACCCGAGACCATTGATGCATTTGGAGAATGTAAAGGTGGATCTTGTGATTTTAGTAACATCACAGAATCCTATCTGGGTGATTTCTTTGCGTGTATTCACGACACTCAATGGGTTGGTTCTAGATGGTCTCTACATTCGTCACTTTGTTCTAACCTCGTGTCTCGAGCATTCTCATCCATTGAGGATCGGTTATTGTATGCCAAGTATATGGTCAAGGTTGGTCTGTCTCTTCGTTGTGTTGAAATATTGAACTCAATGCCAACGACACTTGAAGAGGATGGACTGCTTCTCAAAACGTCTACTGATGCAAGCATGCATGTACAATTGGCTCGACAATATAGATACATAAAGAAGTTATTCATTAAACAATTTATTGGAGTATCTGAAAACTTATAAATATCAATGACGAGAAAGGTGAACGCCAAAATATTGTTGTGTATAATAAAGCCCAAAGGTTGCACGTGCATAACAAGGCCCAAAATTTGCATGTGTATAACAAATCCCAAATTTTGCATGAGGAACAAAGCCTATGCTTGGTTTTCTGCTAACAAGAAAAGTGTGCAAGGATACTGAAGTGGAGTAATATTTTAGCTCCCTGTCATGTGATGGGATAATCCATGTTTTGTAAGTTGAGAGGTTGTGGTCAGTAGTTTAGATCATGATTTATTCATATCTCTTTGAAATGCTCAAAGTTGATACTCGTTAACTACTTGATGTGTAATACAAGTTTGTTTTTAGGCTTGACATTGCCTATACAACACACTAAATAAATTGAAATGAGACATGCATTGTATTCTTAGACAAATAAGTTCCGTTCCTACATAGTAGTAGATCAAGAACTCGGTTCTTTGTAAAACTTGATGTGGATGGTAGGAAGTCCTCATAGAAGATGTGACTTTGAATGCATGTATTCTTGAAGGGGGTATTTACATGCATTAGAGAGATCCAACAAATCTTATAACAAACCCCTATGGAGCAATCAAAGTCTCTATCTAGTTAAACCCACAAGACAGTAAAATTTGGAAGGGGGAGAATAATTTGGAGTAGAGCCTTTTTGGAATGGATGCACATCACATTCTAAAGGATCTATTGGCATGTGTCTGTGTGCACATACAAATTTTACATACACAAGTATACTTGATGTTTTCGTACACTATGAAGGGGATCAAAATTAGTGAGATCGACCATGCAATTGAAAGCAAAAATGGATGCCTACCTTGACGTTGACAATCATACCCATGGCATTCCAAGCTCTAAGATTTGTTCCCATGTTGCAAATGGAGTTATCAATGAAGAAATAAAAGATTGAGAAGAGTGGATTAAGGGTGCTCAATTGCATCGATCACCCCCGAGCGAAGGACATGAGATACACATAAAACATTGTAAATGTTACATACCATCAAATACTATTATGCTATACCTTGCTTGTTGAATAACGTATCCAAAATAAGAGACCTTGGCCTCAACAATAGAGCCTTGACAATGTCTCAAGATGTTATAATGAAGGGGGTGGTTAGTTCCCTTTATATAGCCCAACACCTAAGGCTCCTATATCACTAGGTGTTCCCGCCAGACATAGGTTAACCAATGATTTTTGAGAGAAGTGGGAAAAGAGCACTAGGTTTCTCTGTTGGAAAGGAGTCTCCATGGCTATTGACTTGGTACCAACATGGGATTTAAACATAGTTCGGGCACTCGGAGAAGGGGCTTTGTTCTTTGAACAACTTAGCAAATCAACCACCTAGACCTTCACCAATCCAAGGGGATTTTTATAGGCGGGGCAGGACGCCATCTCGTGACAATGTGTCGTAGATCATGACGTGATTGTCATTATTGGATAAGCACATTGTGGGGTGGGGAGCGTGCATTTTAGTCCCAAAGTGTGAAATGTAGGAAACCTTTGTAATTCTTGACTTGGATGACTGCAATGAGCAATTAAAGGATTTGATGGGTCAACATCATGTTGCTTAGGAACCTTCACATAATCAATCAAGTTGGCCTCGAGATTATTTTCGGTCACTGCCCATATCTTACCTTCAAGTGTTTCGTAGACAATTTGCTTATTGGGACAACATTGGTGCAATTGCCAAGCAATGTATGATTGCACATAGCAAACATGTCATTTACATCCCAATGGCTAAAGGCCTCAAGGAGGAAGAAAGACCCATTGTGGAAATTGACGGACATGTCATGAACTCCAAAGAAGCCGAGAACACTTCCATTAAGACTATAATAGTTCAGGCTCCTAGAGCAACAGAGGGCATCATGAGTTTTAAGACACCACCCAAACAACCATGGTCAAGACCAAGTAACAAACTAACAAGAGAACCAATGACATACTGCCATTGCAGATAGTAACATGTGAGAAGACACGCAAACCACAAGAAATGGGTCATCATCCATGGTGTACTACTCATAGAAGGAACAAAAAAGAATAAAGATGCCCTGGGGTGTGTCCGTAAAACATCAACGAAAGAACAAAGTTAGCACATACGAGATGCACAGTTCTGGTCACCTGCACGCATGCATTCCTACATCTTGATGATGGACCCATTTAACTCCATAGTTGGCCCTACCCTAAAACCCTAAACCTTCATGCTTTGGCATCCAATCAAACTTCATGATTTGCGAGTGCTAGAGGAAATGTTTTGATTCCGTGATGAGACATATACATAGACATTGCCGAAGCAAATACTTTGTGTGTAAAAGCAAGCCACATATTGGAGAAGCAGATAATGTGTGAAAGCAAGCAACCATATCACATGACATTATATTCCTCATATTTGTAAAATTGTCCCCCAATTTGAAATCCAAGGGCGGGAGATTCTCCATCGCCTCAATAGTTTTGGTTTCTCTGATCTTCATCATCATACTGTTTTTATGTTAGTAAAAAATTTGGACAGTGCATTCTTGTTTTGATCTGTTGTAGAGAAATGAACCAACCTTCATAAAATGCTTCTCTTTCCTGGAGGGTTTAGGAGATGCCACTGAAGTTGCTTACTGCTTCAAAAGGACAGGTTTTGATTCAAACACTCATGGATTCTTGGTCCATAATTTCGAAATTTTGCTGGAAATTCACTTTCTTACCCGATATTTATCTATCTATCTCTGCAGTGATTCATTCCATTCCATTATAATAAGCATTTCTTTCACATTATTACTAGCATTGCCGATTTTGAAGGCAGCAATTGTCATGACAAACAAGTCCATTTCAGCCGCTTTGGGACTTGCCACACCTTACACTGACTAAACTCTTCTCATTTGTAAATTCTTGAAACCACATATTGTTAATAAGCCATTATTAGTATCTTTATTGCGCATCTACAATCTCGACTGTGATGCAGACTCTCCTACATTACTACAAGTCATGCTCTTGTTTTATGGCACATTCTTTGCCAAAATAGTGTCATATCTACCAGCCTTCGACCAACGGAGCAAGGAACGGTAAAGTTCTGAGAAGTGTAACCTTAAATTCATCTACAAACAACTTCGACTCATCATGTATTGATGCGTTTTCCTCGGATCCAATCATGTGTTGTCTTGCAAAATATGTACAAAGCTTGCCCATCATGTGTTGTCTCGCAAAATATGTACAAAGATTGCATGTTAAAGGATGTGTTAACATCATGAATATAATGTGCCGGATATATATGAGGTTTTACATATACCAAACCTACTTGTCTATTGGCATGTTTTGATCTTGTTCAGTGTGACCTTGCCACATAAAACAATTCGAAACACAGAATTGTGACCTGGGGTAGCCCAAAAACAAAGATATGCATAGGAAGATAAGAGTGGTGGGGAAAATAGTGGTATTTTCTGTATGCAAAACATCCAACTAGCTTGCTTTCAAAGTTTATCGCTAATGATGAGTGGCAGTAAGGTTCGAACATAAACTAATATGAATGGAGATCAACAAGCTCACGGACTTGTCGATTTTAATGTGATGGCAAGCTCATCCTCAAATTGAAGTGGGAATTGATACGAGTGACCAATCACTGAACTATATAGCCAGCGACAAGATGACCACTGGAATGGACAAGATGACCACTGGAATGGGGACAATCTATATTATTGAAATGTTGGAGTATTGGATGACCATTGACACCATCTACTTGATGGGGGTGAGTCATGGTTCTCAGTTAGGAGTTGAACGAGAGATGGGAGGTAGGATGGATTCGAGCAAGTCCAGCTTATCATCTATACGATGGTATAACAGAATTGAGCTTCATGGGGCATGTTGGAGTAAATCGTAGCGAAACCACACACTCGTGTGAACACCTTTTATTTTGTTGGAGATTATGTGCCCTTGTTATAAGTGTATGAAGAGGTACTTTTTGTATTAAGTGTACAGTAGATATAACAAAGTAGTTAAGGATTCTTTGTGAAGTATGTCAAATAAAAATGTTTTCCTCTCCTACATTGATGCAAGGCACAATAAATAGTGGACCTTAGATCACTCTAAGAGGATGGCCTTGAACACATGCATTCCTACATCTTGATGACCTTAGATCACTCTTAGATGATGGATTCCTTGAACCCATGCATTCCTACACCTTGATGACCATAGATCACTCTTAGATGATTGATTCCTTGAACTCATGTGCATTCCTACATCTTGATAATAGACCAAGGTGATGCCTCCATAGCTAGTCAGGCACATTTGATGAAGCACCGGAAGTGTTGGTTATGCGAGCTTTGGCATCACATTGAACATCGTGTTTGTGGTTATGTGAGTTCCGGAAATCTTGGTTTCGTGATAAGACATATACATAGACACACATACAAAGCCACACACACGTCATAAGGAAGAACATTATATAAGGAAGCCAGATAGTGTGTGAAAGCAAGCATAACCATATCACATCACATTCCACATATTTGAAAATTTGTCCCCAAATTTGAAATTCAAGGGTGGGGGGTTCTCCATCGCTTGAATCGTTTCTTTGATCATCATCATCATCATCATCATCATGGGAATTTCAGGTTCAGGAAAGATTCCAAGGATTTGAGCAATAATGGATGCAATGTGTCAGTCACAATGTCATGGATCATGGCAGTCTATGTAGTGATTGATCACCATGGATTCGGTAATACAAAGAAGGAAATAGAAGCATGTTTTTTCATGAGCTTCTGGGACATGGTAGGATAAACCTATTCCTGAGAAAACTGTCAGGGTTGGGAGGAAAGCTTAGATCCAAAAACATGTGGAAATGTGTCTCTTAGAAATTTAGGAAAGAAAGAGTGTTGAGAAAACAGATTGTCGTTAGGAAGAAGAAGCTGTGTTGAAGGAGTCAATGCAACCCTCAAGTTTAATGTTGGGGATGGTTGGTTCATTTGCCTCACCATAACCTGAGGATACTAAGAAACTGAGTTTTTGGTGGAAACGAAAGAGAACCTAAAAATGTAGAGTATTGAATTTACCTTAGTGATCAATGTGAAAAAGAGCGATACAACAAATAGTTACTGATACAGGGAGATTGACTCAATCGTCCTACCATCCAACAAGAAATTACTAAAAAACATTACATATGTGGAAAATTGTGACTTAGGAGGATTACATAAAGTGCCAAGCCTTTGCAAGCTCTCTTGTTCATAAAATTGTCTAAATTATACGGCGCACTAATTTCATGTAATCGCATTTCTGCTCAACATGTGAGCTTCTCATACAATGGGGCTTCAGATTTTTCAAGAAGTAATCGTAATCACATACCCCATATACTTCATGAACAAATAATTATAAATGTTAGATTGAGAGTCGGAGACAAAGAGATCATAAGCAAGTTAATTGTCGAGACATACGATTTGTTAATGAATGATCATCGGATTAGAAGCCAAAAGATATAAGATGGTAGCAAATCATTAGTTACAATGCTAGATGCTTAAGAGTCAAGTAATGAAAGAAACTTCATCAAATAATGAACTATCTTCGATTAATGATCTTGTAATTGTTGGATTTAATGCTGTCGAGCGGCGGCAAACTCCTTAAATTCATTTCCTGCCTTTGGGTAGTGGTAATCATGCCCCTATGCTGTTGTAGTTGCTTCTTTTCCTTCGAAGAAGATAATGCAGCAGCGATCCGCATCCGACGGAGTATATTGGGTTTGGCATTCCTCCATTTCCTAAGTGTATGTTGCTGCTTGTGGTGATGATGACCCGATTGCGATTGCGGGCGCGGTAGTTCTTCTGGCCGGAGGAGGCAAATGGTGCGTTGCCTCTTCGCCAAAAGCTCTCGCTCGTAACCTACAGCGAGCTTCCGCTTGGTTCTTTGAATCTTCTCTTCATAGCTGCTGCTGCTGTGATGGTGGAGGAGCTTCTTCCAGGCAGAGATGAGGGCTTTGGCGAGGGAGGCGATGGCGGGAGAAGGGTGTTTGGTCAATTCGTAGGTGGTCTTGCCGATGCAGGTGTCTCTGAGAATGTAGGCATCCTTGTGGAGCAGGATGAGTGGCTGAAGCTTCTGTAGGAGGTCCACCAAGATTGGAGCAGAAGTCTGGGGTGGACCTGCAGCATGCTTCATTATTTGCTGCTCAATTGCTGTAACCTCTTGGTTTAGAGGTTCGGTTCGGTTCAAACCAAACCGAACCGTTGCCGATTGACAGCAATGGAGGAGGAGGAGCAATGGAGGGTTGGTAGGTGCATATCCATAGAATAGATTGGATTTGATGGAATGCAATGGACGCAAAGGAGAGAGAGAGAGAGAGAGAGAGAGGTGGTGCTTTTTTTTTTGGAGAATAGTAGGCTGGTAAGGCCGAATTCGGGAATTAGGGTTAGGGTTAGGGTTAGGGGTTTGCAGGATTTAATGGTGCTAGATGGGCTGGAATGGAATGGACGCAGGGCTGAGGGATTGAGGGAGAGAGCTTGTGGTGCTTTTTTTTTTGGAGAATAGTTGGCTGGTAAGGCCGAATTCGGGAATTAGGGTTAGGGTTAGAGTTAGGGTTAGGGTTAGGGGTTTGCAGGATTTAATGGTGCTAGATGGGCTGGGATGGAATGGACGCAGGGCTGAGGGATTGAGGGAAAGAGCTTGTGGTGCTTTTTCTGAGAATAGGAGGAGGCTTTTAAGAATGAATTCGGGAATTAGGGTTAGGGTTAGGGTTAGGGTTAGGGGTTTGCAGGATTTAAAATTGGGGGGAGGGGCCAAATGTTCCAAACGCATTTACCATTTGCGTTTGGCCCAATTAGTTTGCGTTTTGGCCCAATTTAAAATCATTTGCGTCTCCACCTGAGTTTGAGTTTGAGTTTGAGTTTGACACGTGGGAGGTCTTGTCTGATCGCAAGGCCAGCCTTGGACCCAATGATTGCTTGCCACGTGTAACAATCGGCAACGGTTCCGTTTGAACCGAACCGAACCGCTAAACCGCGGTTTAACAGTTTCAACGGTTCGGTTCACGTTTAGGTTTTTATTAACGGCTCGGTTCAGTTTCAACAATCAAAAATCGCGGTTCAAACGGTTTAACGATTTTTATTTTTATTTATTTTAAAATTTTTAAAAAATTGTTTTTAAACAATCTTTTCATTTTTAGACCTTATTCTCACATTTTAGCAACATCTTAAAAAAAAAATTAAAAAAAATATTATAAATTATAAATTATGAAGACGGTGGCTAAGAAGGGAACGATTTCATCAGTTGCAAAGTTGGCGAGTGCTTGATATTTCCAGCTCATGGATTTTATGCTACTCCTCATATTGTATTTGTTTGGAGCATTGGCAAAGGAAAACCCTTCAACTGGTTCACTTGGAAATGGGTGGTAACAAGCAGCATGACTGAGGTGGAAAGAGGAGGCATTAGGTTTGTGTTTACAGACGTTGGAATTTGATGGTAACCAAATGTGGAAAGAGGAAGCAAGATGATGATTGATGTGTTTACAGACATGCATAAGGAACGTGGTTTTCTTGAAGAAGCACAGAATGTATGATCAACTTCAAAACTGAGATGTAGAGGCATGGAATACATTGTTCTCTACCTTGGAAGCTTGTGGTAGCAATATGGAATAGCTTGGAAGCTGTTTATAGAATAATTTTCAGATTAGTTGTCTATTTTCCTCTATTTTGGAGTTCAAAGTTTTGTTTCCTCAACCATCATCTTATAAAGACGAGTATGGGGAAAATTTTGTATGCTGTAGTTTTTATGACTTTTCTAAAAACTAATAGAAGTATATTTTCTTTTGGAAAATTTGACCTATGTTGAAAACCGAAACCGAACCACGAAACCGCGGTTTAACGGTTTGTGGTTTGGTTCGGTTCGGTTCAGGTTTCAAAAAGTTTAAACGGTTCGGTCCCAAACTGGTTCAGTTTGGACCCTCTAAAACCGAACCGAACCGAACCGTTGCCGATTGTTAGCCACGTGGAGCCACCTGAGCCGTGCCGTTTTCTGATGTCCGGACAAAAGAATAAAATAAAATGGGAAAAGAATATATAGAACGCAAAATGTTTCTTTTGGTGTTTTTCTTTTCATCATTTAGTCCTGAGTTTTTAATTTATTTTTTAAGTTTTTATGTCTGAAATGAATCAATACAAAAAGTAAGACAAAGGAGAGGTTTTCCGTGTATGTATGTGTGTATCAGTATCTATGTTATGTATGTATGTATGTATGTATGTATGTGTATATGTATGTTATGTATGTATCAGCAGATCAGCAGCTCAAAAGGGGAAAGAATTTGGATTTGAAGAATATAGTTAAAAAGGCCATTTTGGTTTTAGTCCATGAAAATTTCTTTTGTACATGAATTTGTGAGCTAAAATATCATGTCTGTAACTTCCCAAGTTTTATGCTTTTTAAGCTAAATATTGTTCAAGCAGCAAATGGGAAGCCAAGCATCCATCCATTCATCAGAGAATTGTAAACAGTATTTAATGAGTATCTCATTGGTTGTAATCCGATTTCCAAATTCTTTCATAGTATGTATTTGGCTAGTCATGGGGGAATAAATGGCCTTTTTCTGGATGCTTTTGTTAGTAAGACTTGAAATGCAATTTATAGGTTTAAAAAAGAGAGTATATAGTGCTAGAATTAAAACTGGTTCTAGAATCACACAGCAGAAATATTTGCATCATTTCAGGTTTGTATCTCGATCTATCATTGTTTGATAATAAAGACTCAGAGAATGATAGCAGCTTCAGATTGGCAATCAATCCTCTTTATGCAGAATGAATGCAGTTAGTTGACTGGTTCACAGCCCTATTGCAAAGCAAAATGTGTTCATCCTCTCTACCCTAAAAGAAGAGGAGGAATGCAAATCGAAAGAGAATGAGCTTAAATGGGTGCTATCCCAAGGAACAAGAGAAGAGTACATGTGGTGGACTATTGTCAACATTTGGGCTGATTATGGCTATGAATGTGGGTGGTATAGTATATCCAACCCTTCTTGTTTGCATTTAGAGGTAGTTGCAAAGTCTCTAATACCCCATTATATTGGATGTAATTTGGTGAATCTTGTGATTATATTAACATCACAGAATCCTATTTGGGCGATTCGATTTGAGACACCCCATTGGTTAGTTCTAGAAGTTGGTCTCTCCACATTCTTTGAGACACTTTGCTCTAACTAGGCTCGTGTCTCTCTCGAGCATTCTCATCCATAGCATATGCCTGTTACATCCAATAAGCTTGCCAAGTCTCATTCATCTCTCCTTGAAGTAGTACTCGAATAGATTTGCACACAAATGGTAGTCATTCTGAACATTGCTTGCAAGTTGTAGGTTGTCCAAAACCTCCATCTACTTTGGTGGTGGAGAGGTTGACTTTAGGGTTTGCTCAGTTCGCGTAAGGGATCACCAAAGGTGGAAGCAAAGAAGAGTGTTAACCTAATCAAATCCCTAATCTTCTCACACACAATACACTAAGTCAATGTATCTTTTTAGTTAAATAACTCTTCAGTAGCCTCACATCTTTCCTTATTCATGTCACTTGTGGTCCAATTGAAGTAGCACACAAATGTTCATGCGACAATGTGAAAGTGAATGGCAACTTTCGATGTTCAAGAACTTTACTAATGAATGTCTCCATCAAGAGTGCACACTTTGATGATGATAGAAATTCAAGAATAGTTTAATCTATTTAAATACGAAGCATTGTATTGAGCAAGATGGGCTCTAACATGTATTAATATAGTAATGGTGATTGTTTGTTTGTTTGTGTGTGTGTGTGTGATCATTTGCGGGGGAGTTGCACCTTAAAATTGAACTTTATTTTTGTGAAAACTCAAAAGAAATATAAACCATGAAATGTGTACAATAATTTGCTACTCAAAAGAATAGAAAGTTTCGAGGTACATTGAGCTTTGGGTTTCCTTAAGATACGAACAAAACAATGTACTATTCTCCATGTTGAAGCAAGATGGAGGAACTGTTGTGCATTACAAAACATATGTGGTGGAGCAGAATCAACATATGTACCTAATTGACACTTTGTAAAGCCAAAGCTTTGTCTTGAAGTTTTAATGTAAGAGATAGCTCTAAAATTAGCCTAAAGGCTTGTGCCCCATTATATGAGTTGATGGATTACCCACTTTGATGACAATTCAAAGTTTAATTCTCATATTTGATGAAGGGTGTGAAGCATTTAGAAACAAATAGTTGTGGATAATGTGATTACGCCTTTACACACTAAGAGTATGATAAAAGCTCCCAAATTAGCCTAAATGTTTAGGAGTCATTATTGCAATTCCCCATTGCAAGTGTCTGTCGTGGAAATTCAAAGTTCAATAGTCATATTTGCCCACGGATGTTTGAGTATATAAAGACAAATGATGAGACTAAACATCTAAACAAGTGATTGTAATTTACATTAACATGCATGCATTGCATTACTGTACATAAACTCAAGGATTGACAATTCATCCTCCAAAGGACGTTGCATGGTTTTGACATGCATACAACATTACACATATAGTCTAAGGACATAACTCCATTACAACATTTTGAAAAATGTGGCATTGAATGAGCCAGATATATTGTTTGCATATTCATGTTTTGATGTTACTATTAACTTTATTAGAACTCATTACTATTGAATGTATATCTGTCTTTTAATTTAGTTAATAACCTCATGGTTTTATGGGTTGCATGAAACCATGTTTACGTAAAATTTCATCGCCATTTAATGTTTACAAGATGACTTGCATTTTTCATTTATTTTTCTCCATTTTGTTATCAATTGCTTTTCATGTATGAGTATTTTCTCCTCTTAAGATCTCCAACTCTCCAATTTCATTGTTGTTTTCATTGTTGTTTAATGGGCTGCTGGAACAAAACCAACTAATAATAGGCCAAACACCACTGCGGGCAACAAGAATGATGACTGCATACATGCCACCTGCTTGAGCAAGGGTTTGAAGCAACCGATAAAAAAAGGTGGTGTGCGAGATGACGATGCAAAAGCTTGGATTGCACAGCTCCATATATCGGGTCCAATTTACAAACATTCTTAATCCCAACCCCTGTGGTAAGTCTTCCACATCCTTATAATTCGACCTTGCATCTTTCAGAACATTCTAGAGGCCAACATATCCTCGATTAACTTTCACCATTCAACTTTAAGTAAATTGGAAGCAGAAACTTTGATTCTAGACATTAACATTATGTTATGCATATTATGTTATCAAGAGAATTCTACATCTAATATGATTACAATCTAATAGTTTTGGGTAGTGTAAATGCGTCTTACAAAAGGGAATTCTACACATTAACATTATGTTATGCATGTTATATTATCAAAAGAATTCTACATCTAATATTATTACAATCTAATAGTTTTGGGTAATGTAAACGCTTCGTACAAAAGAGAATAAATCAAATTCAACAAGTTGTGTGCCTTCCTAAGAATTTATCAAGATGCAATGAGAATTTAAAATAGATTTTACACACTTAAAACTTTCATTTTGGAATTCTTGTACAGATTTATTGTGCAGGAGTTCATGGATTGCAATATGGACTTGCATATGCATGTGTATAAATTCCAATTATCAAATTATAGATTTGATGTATGTGTATATCATTTGAAGCAAGAGTTTACTGTAAAACAGAATCATGTGATACGCAAAATATTGCTCATTAATTTACTTCATATGATATTATATCATTTTGGTTTTTGTTCTTTAATATTTCATAGACTTCATAAAATTACCTTGCTTACATTCCAAAAGTCCAACACTGAGCTGGAAGTATTAATTCGGAATTGACTTGCCATTTTTGTTATTAAGGCTGCCACTGTTAATGTTCGATTATCAACATTTGCCGTACCATTAGGCCCTAATGTCCGTGATGTGGCAGCCATTATGGTCCCTATCATAGAAAAATAGTGGACAACCATTAAAAGAAATCAGGGAACACGTCAAATTGAACATGTATTATATGCATCTTTCCAATTATAATGAAATTGTCATTATAAATAGCAATGGTTCTTTGTATCTCTGCTAGTCCAGAAAGGTTTTACCTTCAATCTCTTTACCCACATCATCATAAAGAGTGGCAAAGCTTAACAAATTTGCAGTAAACATATTTGTGTGTGCAACATCATCTGCACACAGTGTGTAGTCCATCACACTGTGACATGTATCCCCAGACTTATCTACCAAACCCAATCAAAGTCATTTCTGGTTTATTTGTGAAATAAATTTACTCTGTTTGAACCAATTAATATGAGATATTACCTCCGCAAAACTCATTAGCTACACCAGCATAGTTTGTCTTTGTATCAATGGGCAGTTGTTGAATCATGACGATGCCGTGAACATTCATAATCTTAGCAAGTAATAAGGCCAATACTTATCATTGTTTCAAATACAAATCAGTAATGCAACATTTTCACAAAATGTACACTAGTTTAACAGTGAGCAGACAACCAATTTAATACATCAGTCGGGTGGGTTTCTCCCAACATTACCAAATCTCTCTAGCCCTATAGTGGTGCTAGCTATGGTCTGTTTGTGAGGCTGTCTTTGCAACTCTGCCTTATTGGTCGGGTATATTGAAGTGGTTTCTGAACTACTCTTTGGTTGTCATGCATATTTTATATATGTTCTTTCATAGCCTACTGTAATTCCTGAATTTACCTAAGGATTTCAACCTTATCGGTTCCAACATCTAATGATTAATACTTATATACTTTCCAAATAGCAGCTACTCATGGTTTAAATGTTTCTGAAATTTTGGTTTCTCCTTAGTTAATTTGCGTTATTTCTTTTGTAATGGAGACTTTGCCCTTGTTTCCAACCTAGGAAGGACAGAAGCCTTGGTAGAAATCTCGCTAAGGTGTGTGTGATATGTATGCAATGGAAGACGCCGAGGAGCAGAACTAATTAATAAGAGACAAGGGGAAGCAAGAATAATCTCTGATAAAAAAGAAGCCCCAACCATACCAAGAAATCGAAAGGAAGCTGAACACTCTCGGTTAAAAGAACATAAGAGGAAGACAGCTGAAAGCTCCAGGAGGTTCTGTCTGAGAATATGGCAACTATAGTGTCTTTCTATGAGGGAAGAGGAAGACAGGTGATGTATACTTTTAAGCCCCATTGATGGTTCGTAGTGACAATGGAAAAATAATAGGCATTGATCAAAGGCTGCTTATAACTGGCAGCCTGCTCTTGCCAGTCCTGAGGTGGAGAACAAAGAGGCATAATCACTGGCTGATACATATCTCAAAAAAGAAAGCACAACAGATTATAAAGGCGGAAAATCTGCCTCTACAATTAAACATTAAACACATCTTGATTTTCCCGTGTGTAAATACTTTAATGACTCCCTTCATGTATCTACTATTTTCCAAGCTTTACATTTTCTAGTGGAGAAACAGAAACTTTTTACACCAAATTATGCATTCAGGAACCACTTATATAAAGACATTAAGATTCATGGGGGAAGATTAAACCTATGCTCTCTTATAACTTTTCGATGTTTCTCTACATGGCATCAACGATTTCACATTCACCAAAAGAAAGAGTAATGGGTGAGTAAGGATTACAGAAAAGCTACTCCTTAATCTCTCAGATAAATGAAAACATATAAAATCCATAACCCTCAAACATAGATAGATAGCTAACTAATGCGCGACCACATTTTTGTATGTGAGATTTTATAAAAAGTGTTTAAATTAGAATTCATCGATTCCTACATAAGGGTATAAAAAATGTCAAACCTGTTGAGGGTAAAGAAGGTAGAATGTAGTGTAAGAGCACCAGCTGTTTTCAGGTTCGGAGCAAGGGCAGATGAAGGGGAGATGCGAGTCATTCGAGATCGTTGTGAGGCCACGGGTGACCAAGACCGAGAGTTTGGCAGTAACATCAATGCCTGTCTTCAAGTCTGTTCGAATACTGGGTTGTCGAAGGGCAAGCGTGAGAGTTGCCGCAAGAAAAGCAAATACAACTAGTACAACCAGAAGCAGTCTTGCTATCCGCCGGTATTTCTGTGTAACCTGCGCTTCAGTCCAGCTGCAACCAAAATCAAAGAGAATGAGAGGAAAGATAATCTCAAACGAGATCACAATCATGCAAAAAATGAAACAAAATATTTCTTCTCTACATCCTAAAAAGAGACTTTCATTAGACGTCCCAAAAACATTAGTCAATTTCCCATCAGCTTGCTCTACAAATACAAATATATATATATATATAGAGAGAGAGAGAGAGAGATGATGTTGCGTTCAAATCGATCCTAGTAATGGATGAGCTTCGTATCAATAAAGTTCTGGATTCAAGTCTCCAGGAATGGATTTGAGACCCAAGCACATCAACCACTTGAATTTGCTGGAAAATAAATTTGTCACATTTCATATCTTCTCCCCCCCCCCCCCCCATCCATCTCCAAACCCTTTCAAATGTATAGATTTGGGAGACATGAAAACTGAAGGCAGAGTATCCCAGGATATCTCCAAACAAATAACTCGGCATTCATAAAACTTGAAATGATTACAGAGAACTAGAGAAAACCAGGAATCGCAAAAAAAAATGGAGCGAGAAAGAAAGAAAGATATATTAACGTCTTCTAAGGCCAAATTTGGCCCATGAGACAATTGATTTACAACAAAAATAGGGTATTTACCCATTCAGCGAAAGAAAAAATAAAATCAAAATAAAATAAAATAGAGCTAAAGCTAAATGGTTCTAGTAATAAAAAAAAAACATGTTCTACAGTTAAAAAAACATATTGAGAGAGAGAGAGAGAGAGAGCGTACTCGAAATCGTGGATTACAGTGGCTGTAAACTTATGAAGGCGGTCCATCCATCACCCCCTGCAATCTTCTGTTTTTTCTTCCGGATTGTTCTACATACGTTTCTGTCTGTTGCAGAGAAGGAGTACAAAGACATATATACTGTAAAATGTGTGTTCACGAAGTAAAAAAAATAAAATAAAATATGTCTTGCGTTAAAACAAAGACAACCAACACCACGCCACAATGCACAATGCTTCCCTCCTTAACCGGTTTATTGGTTCGGTTCAGGCTTGAGCCTCCTTAACCGGTTTGGCAAGGCTCAAGCCGAACCGAGCCATTTAGGGTTTAGGGTTGAGGGCTCGACCAATGAGTCAATAGAAATTGTGCATGGGTCCTAAATTCTAGACCACTTTGAAAAGGCATTGTTTTCGGATAATGAGTAATTGTATTGAAATAGAAATAATAGTATAAGCAACTATTATATAAATTAATACAATAATGTAAAGGATAAAAGTTTTATAATGGTGGCTAACTAACCTTAACTTCTTGTTTGAGCCTATCTAGTCCAGAGAATCTCTTATTCTTAATGCACCATGGTGTGAGTTTATGTTGAGTCAAGTTGTTGATATAGTTATTTATCCATTGATGGCATGATTGTTTATTCCCATTTCACACCCAAGATAGTTTGATGTTATGTAGTTGCGCACGCTGGTTTTAATCTAAAAAAGAAGAATGTTTGTTTGATGAAGTTTAAGCTCGGATTCGTTGCCAAAACTCATGTATGATTGTATGCGCCAACCCTAAATGTGCATTGATAATTGGATTTCACACACTAACCAACAAGATTAGTCATATGGTACACCAAATGAACAATGTTTTGAGACCCAACTCATCCAAATGCTCTCCCAATCTTGCAATCATAGGGGGAGACTATTTGGCCTTAGCCTTAATTCGAAATTTTACTTTACAATGTGCAATGTTGATATTTTGTCTTTTAGGAATCATCCTATCCACACTATTTGTCCCATTAAATGGCGCTTGGAAAAAGGCACTTGGTTAGGTATTACAACTTCCTTGCGTCTAAGAATCGGCAATGGATTCGGCTCAAGCCAGAACCAAACTGTTAAACAATTTGGTTAGACTTGAGCTTCCTTAACTAGTTTGAGCTCGGTTTGGGATGGCTCAAGCCGAACCAAACCAAATTCCAAACTGGTTAAGGCTTGTACAGCGTGGCTAAACCATTTTAGGCTTAACCGATTTGGCTAAACCAATTAACCTTAACCAGTTTAGGAATCGATTCAATTCAAGTTTGGAAACTCCCAAACCAGTTAAAGGCTTAACCAATTTGGTTTCAACAAGGCCAAACCGAACCGTTCTCAATCCCTACTTGCATCCTTTGCAACTAAGTATGCACACAAATGGTAAGTAAACATAGCCTTAGGCTAGGTTCAAGTGATATACTCTTCCTTCGTAACATAATCACGCACCTTGTCGGCTCAATAACTACAAATGTGGTTTGCATTGAAATTACGAAGAAGCTCATTTACAACCCAATGCGTGTATGGATTTCTGTGACCAATGTATCTCGATATGACATTTGTTGCAAGAGTGCTTGTGACCCAAACCAGGTAAGGCTTAATCGGCTTAGGTAAAGCGGTTCCTAAACCGGTGTAGCCTGAACCGGTTCGGTTCAAGTTTGGAAACTCCCAAACCGATTAAGGGCCTAACCGGTTTAGGCTTTAATCAGCTTAGGTGAAGCGGTCCCGAAACCGATGTAGCTTGAACCGGTTTGGTTCAAGTTTGGAAACTCCCGAACCGATTAAGGGCTCAACCCGGTTTGGTTTGGACAAGGCCGAACCAGGTAAAGCCGAAACCGAACCGTTGCCAACGATTCGTAGGACTTAAACATAATGGGTTGGTTGGTTTCGGTCTTCAGAGGTTATTAGGTAGTGAGTGTGAAAAGGGCCCGAATGGGTGGGCAAATGGGAACACGCGAGGGGAGCCGTTTACACCAGTCCCTTCAAATTTGTCAGTTACGTTGTTATTATGTCATATTTATTATACATACATACATACATACATACATACCTCCCCAGAAAACGACTCTCTCTCTCTCTCTCTCTCTCTCTCTCTCTCTCTCTCTGTGTCTCTCGTTCGCTCGCGCTCTCTGTATTTCATTGCATGCATTGAGAGAGAGAGAGAGAGAGTATTTATTATACATACATACATACATACTTACATACTTCCATACATACATACATAACACACATACATACATACATACCTCCACAGAAAACGACTCTCTCTCTCTCTCTCTCTCTCTGTGTCTCTCGTTCGCTCGCGCTCTCTGTATTGCATTGCATGCATTGAGAGATAGAGAGAGAGAGAGAGAGAGCCGCAGACGGAAACGGCTTGATTTTGCGGCTTGGCTTGCGGCTTGGCCCACGTTCCGCCGTTCTTTCTCTGCTTTCTGATGGGAACCGCCGTTCTTTCTCCTCAAGATTGCCTGCCATCGCCTCCTCCTCCTCCTCTTCCTCCTCCGCAGAAGAAGAAGAACAGGCGATTCTACTCCGCCGCCATTCCTAGCACCACCAATTCGCTACCTGCTATTGCCGCTGCGAAGCTACACCAACATCTTCTTAATCTTCATCATCATCATCATCATCATCATCATCAAATGCTTGCGTATCGCTTGCCTGGTTTTGCCACCGATTCTTCAAATGCTCCGCGAGGTCTAGCATTCCCGAAATCTGGTTTCCATGGCGGATTGCTTCCTTTACCAGACAACAGTCTCCTTGGATCTGTACATTCTCAACATTCTTTCTTTGCTAATGCGCAGTTGCCGCTTTGTGCAGAGTTTCCATCTCCTTGTTCCCTCCAGCATAGCAGTTACCAGAGATGCCCGCTGCAAGCGTCGTTTTTACCTCCTGCACCCCCTCTCTCTTCTATTTCTTTTTCTGACTTGATCTCCCCGGGCAATACAAATCGAAATAGTTGCAGGTCTTCTATTATCCGATCATCAATCCATGGCAGTCTGCCACAGGAATCAGCCTATCCAAAGTCTCAGGTGAAAAGTTCCCATTCTCATGCCTGCAAAAATAAGATGCGAAACCAAAGCTTTCACCCGAGGAAGAGAACGCATTATATAGACGTTGAGACTGCGAAATGTAACTCGAAGCCGTCAAAGAGAGAGTCGATCCACAGCGAGTATGACGGTACAGAAGTTTATAGGAAAACCGAACCAGATCGTAATAGACGTTCAAAGGAAAACACGCACAGTAATAGAAGAATTAAGACATCAAACCATGTGAATGACAGGGAAATGTCGTCAGGTTGTAATCCTTCTCGAAGTTTAGAGGACGTGAAAGAAATTAGCTGCGATGAAGATGCGCTGTCAGAGAAAAGTAGCAGCAGCGAAGAGAGGTGGGCCGGGCCTTCCTTCTTCAACTCTCCACCCCCGAGCTCCCTTCCATTGCCGACCTTCTCCATCATCAAGACGTCCACAGTTTCCTGTGATGATCAATATTTCCATGAGAGTCTTGAACACAAACATGCATTCCCCTCGCCAGAAGTAATTTTATCAGGAAATGTACCAGATGCTGTCTCTGCAACCAAAATTTTGAGAAAACTTCTGAATATGGATCCCCTAAGGTCTGTATCTTAAAACTACAGGTCTGTTTTCCAAATTTGATTCTTTTGTTAAAACTAAGTTTCTCTCACTGCTATTCAAACGGTTCATGAGCTTACGACTTTCTGTATGCAACACATCAAACATCGGTCTTTCTTCTACTGCTCATCCAACCGAAACCACTCTGTACGCTACTATAAAATCCTGATGTGTTCTGCCTAACAATTATGTTTTGTTAATCCTGCTCTCTGCTAGTCAATTTAACGCACATTCCGGTCACTTTTGGAAAGCTGACTGTCTTTCACTAATTGTAAGGCTTTCTACTGTATTTCATCAAATCTGCAGCATTGTCAGTGTACCTTTCGTCAAATCAGACACACAATATTTTGTATCCGCCTTCCGTCAAACTTACAGCTTTCTGCATTTGCCTTTCATCAAAACCTGCACCCTTCTTCTGTGCCTTTCTTAATCGGCCTTTCATCAAACGTGAATTCTACTGTTCAAACTTAACACTATGCTCCGCAAACATAGAAATGGATCTACAGTAACTTTGTATTGCTGCAGCTCTTGATGTGCGTGCTGTCTTAGGCGAGGAAGCTACTGAATTCACAAGTCATATGGCATGTTTCGAGCTGCCGTGCTTTATGCAATTGATCTAACTCTGTTGAACACTACTGTAGAGATAGATAGTAATTTATGGTATACTGATATATTGTTTACTGTAGGTGATGATGATGCTTCCTGTCCTAAATGCGTCCCTCATCCACCATTTCGGATCTCAGCTTACCTTCTCTATGGCATTACCATCAAAATGGATGGATTGATCTTCCACAGACTACTAAAAAGTGGGATTCGTGAAAGTAGATGACACATGTACATTGTAGATATATACAGATTGTTCTAAACAAGCAATGATAAGAGGCAGAGGGGATGCTTCCTGCTGAATTTAGAAGGAACAGGCATTTCAGCAAGGAACAAACAAATTTTCTGCTTTCTGATAACATGGTGGTTTTTGAAAAGCCTGTTTCAGAGGTGGATCCTCACTCGACTCACTCATTCATCATTTACTCCTATTTTCAACCGTTGTAGCGCATAGATATATAGCGCCAGTATCTCGAGAAGTAGTCGTGGAAAAGCACTACAGCCCCAAGCTGGATTGAGATTTATAGTTAGTGCTATCATTAGATCACCGTCATTTCATTTCATTTCATGGAAACCTTCTACAGCAGATTAGCCTTGTTATTCTGCTCCTTCTTCCACTGCATCTTCATATCGACAACAGAAAAGCGTTACTCCATGGATTTTTGTGGCCAATGAGTTTAATATACAAGATGAAGAAAATATTTAAATCATTTACATATTTAGTTTTCCATAAAGTCTAATGTTTCGTCCTGTTGTGATCAAGTAATCAATGAAGGATATGATATTTTAGGGAATTGGTGTGTCCTTCAAGTAATCAGTGAAGGATATGATATTTTATTCTGAATGATATCTATTTGCTACCAAATAATAATTAGGGGGTAGCAAGGGTTTAAGCTTTTAATAAAAGGAAACACATATGTACAACGAAATAGATCTTTGCCGAAATGATATTATTATCATCATTCACTTGCAGGTTTGAATAGATTGCAATTTGCAATAATTGTGTTGGCCGGATTGAAATATATATATATATATATACCTATTGTTTAGACGCTATTTAGCAGGTTAGATCGATCATTATAGCCGGCTGTGTTAGAATACAGATACGACAATATATTAACCTGGTAAAAAAAACAAGCCTATGATATGCACTTTTACTAGTCTACATTGATCTGATGATGCAGATTGCACATGAATCCCAAAGTATATACTCTAAAGTTTAAACCATCCATTGCATAGATCACCTTTTTTTACCCCTAAGTATTTTTACTGCTGCAGATAGACACCAGCCTAAAACCTCTATGACAGATGTGTCCTAATTAGTGTGCTTCTTGCGGATTGTGTACATATTGTGAAATATTGCCTCCAGAATTGTTGCTGTCCATTTAAATTGATGTGTTTTATTGCCATTATCTATTGGGAGTATTGAATGTGTGAGAATTTTAAAAAAACATAGAGTCTTGACCCTTGAGGGTACAAAGGTGGTGGCTTTACTTCAACATTGTATGTTTTCTCCATTCCAAAGAGTTTGATCTTTTGTAGTGAGACTATGGCCTAGTGAGTTAGTCTATGTTTCGTAATCACTTGACACAACGAGATTTTTGTTGACCCCAGTAGATTGCAGAGATGATAACCACCATTGTGTTTGCATGTGTGACCATGTGGACTTGGACCTTTACATCTAAACAAATGCACAATCAATCATCATAACCTCAAATTGGAGTTGGACCTACATTCTTTAGGTGTAAGGAAATTGGAGAATCCGGTCACATTAGAACCAAACTCATATAATGGACTTGGCTAGAGTTTCAATTGAGAATGAATACGGTTATTTTGATAATCAAGCCACAAAATTAGCGTTCTTTATAAAGTGGGGGTTGGGGTCTTCTTATCCCCCTTCAGGTCATAAAGGAAAGCGAGTTGACTCAAGTAAGAGTTTTTTAGATCATGAAATGGACACGTAGGGACTCGGGAGTACATATGCAAACCTTGGAGTACACCCAATAACCACCACCAAATCAAATCAGCATTTCTTTCCGAGTAAGCATGACATATGCGAGCGATGTGTAATATGAGTTCTCCCTCGAGTTTTGATACAATGTCAAGGTATGTGTAGTGTGTTTTGATAATTTGGGCAACCGACTACTAGCATTCCCTTTTGGTAGGCGAGACTTGTCACTTTTGATCGATGGATGATATAAATTCATGCCACAATACACAAAGGAAAGAAGAAGAAAGGGTAAAGAGGTATAAGATTTGGTGAAGAATGAATGAATGAATGAACGAACGAACGAATAGAATAGAATAGAATAGAATGAATGGACAGCCAGCCTAGTTAGTTAACTGTTATAGAGAAGAAGAAGAAGAGAATTGCATTCGTATTCGTTGGCATTCGAATGGGAGCCCACACGAATGCGAATATGACAATCTATGAATTATTATATAGACTATATGTATAGTATATGCTGAATGATGGAAAGGAAAGTCACGGGACGACAAAAAACTAACCCCTGCCCTAACCTAATTAACAGCTTCCATTCCCATTCCCATTCTCTCGCCCATCCATCGCTGTCTCTCCCTCTGTCTGTCTCTCCGCGGGATTGAGCTTTGCTTTGGTTGATTCTCGACATTCGCTTCTTCCTCTCATCTCGCCGGGTACCATCTCTCTCTCTCTCTCTCATGGGCTTTGCCTATTCTCTATCGGCGCTAATGCCTTCCAGCAAAAAGAGGAGAAGGGAAACAAAACAAAAAAACCGAAATTGAAGAAAAAGAAAGAAAGAAAGAAAGAAATATCAAGGGATAGCAAATCAGGGTTGGGTACCATGCTCTGTTTATATGATGATGATGATGATGAATGGTATTTGATGATGATGATAATGAATGGTATTTGATGATGATACCTGCATCTAACCGTAATGGGGTTGCAACAAATTCTCTGGAATCAACTTGAACATGTTAAATCTCTAACAGACATTGTCAGCATTAGCATCATTTGAAGTTGTATTCCAGTTTTGTAGATTTTTCTTCACTTCTGCCTTTTCCGCTTAAGGCTTCTGCTCTCCTAATCCCTCTTATTGTCGATGGCACTGTATTTTTTTAGCACCAACAAAATAATTGGGATTGCCTGACTCTTTTGTTTTTTATCTCAACTGCATCCATGCAAATCACCTACTTTCCAGGATGTTTAGATAATGTTAAGCCCTCCCTGGTGTTCCTGCAGGGGTTGATCCTGAAGCTAAGTTATGGAGAAAAAACCAAAGAGAAATGGCAGCTGCAATGAAGAAAGTATTGTCAAACTACAGACAAAGAATCCTAAAGTCAGCCCGTTAAAGCTTCCATTAGGGAACTCTCGGATGGCTGTCCTCAGAGGTTTATAGCTAATCATGTGTATATTTATATTATAAGTTCTTTCAGCATTGTATTACATCTTAAACTCATTACATATGCACATAGAAAAGTCTCTCCAGTGATCATTGGGATTGAAATAAACAGTCTAGCAATTTTAAGAGTATGATCCATATATTTTCTTGACAAAAGATCTATAATTAACAGATAAGCATTGGGATAACTGTCCTTGGATTGTGACACAGGATTTGGGGGTAGCCTTGCTGAGAATGCTCAAACGTCACGACCTACTCAGAATGTACGGTCTTTGAAGAAAATTTTACATGTAGTTTTCAGATAAAGTAAAGTGGCATTAATTGTATGATCACTGTTCGGCAGTTTGAAGAGGAAGGGATCTCCCATCATGCTTATACTGATCGTGGCTCATATAGGAAAAGCTCCTCGACAAATCACTCTGGGAAGTGTGAAGTAAGACACCCATTTATTACGGATACTATTCTATGAAGGCATGCTATATGTAAAACAAAATCAAGAAGGCCTGCTTGCATTTCTCATATTTCTGATATCTGTGTTCAAAGCACATTTCTGACAAAAAGTGTTCCCATAAGGTACAATTTTAAGTTGGGGATTTGCTTCTGGTATTGAACTTCAATATCACTTTCCTTATGCTATTTGTAACGCTTGATTAGTCCAATTGACTCAAAGACCACCTACAGGCAGAAAATCTTTTCGATTTTATGAATGGGTATCACAGCAGAAATACTTTTAAACTTGACATTGAGCATCTGAAGGGAAATGATGTGCTTAGAAACCAGCTTAATTGTGTTGCTCAAATGGCTGTGCAGAAAACGAAGGACCCTAGTCTTTCGAGCTCATCGGGTGTTTCAATGACTTCTGAAAGTAAGTTTTTAGGGCTGACACTAAAAAGTATGCGGCACATAGTAGATAAGATATGTATTTTGGCCAATATCTGAGTTTTTTCTTGATTCAAATTTAATAGCAGCTTTAAAGGAGTATGGGAATCATCTCACTGGATATGAGCGTAATGAAATCAAGGCATACTCCGAAATCTATTTTATGGGCACAAATAGCCGAAAGCTTCAACCTTGCAATATCCCGGGCCCATGTAATTACGGTTGGTAAAACAGTAACATTTACTTTCACATTCTTCATTCATTATCATCATTAACATAATGGGAAACTCCTCCTATGGAAATGGTGAGCTAAATCTGCCCAGAGTCAACATACCCTGAGAGCATCTGTGATCCTTATGTTGCATATGTTAAAAATGTTACTGTCACAATGTAGTGAACCAACTCTATATTTTCATTGTCCCAGGATTTGATGATGAGCGAGGTGATTATACTATTGTTGAACATGATCATATTGCTTATCGCTTTGAAATTCTTGGAATATTGGGAAAGGGGAGTTTTGGGCAAGTAGTCAAATGTAGGGATCACAAGTGTAAGGTTCTCAGAGCAATTAAACTTATTAGAAATAAGAAAAGGTTTCATCAACAAGCGCTTGTTGAAGTGAGGATCTTACATCATCTAAGGAAGAAGGTAAGATTTTGCTCCAATCATCTTTATCAGATTAAATTAGTAGATTATATTTTTTCTGATCATAAACGAATGGAGCCCAACCAAGTAAGGCTTCAGCACTGAAATCTTGCAAGTGGCGTTTTATAGTTAACTGTTATAAACTAAAAGTATGGTTATATAACCACCACATCATGCAAAAGCAGTTCCCAAGTTTTAGAAAATATACATTTTAGAAAATGCTGGTCTACGTTTGTCGATGCTCAATAATGGGAGAATCTCTAAATACCGTAAGAGAACACTAAAAATATGCATGATCAGAATCATAGTCTCATGTATAATATTATTCCTTGTTTACCCAAGTATTAAAAGATCCCAAAAAGAGACGTTGATGAAAACAATAAAGTGGCTCTAGGATTTTAGCAAGCTAGTATAATTGATAAGACACGGTATAGGTTTCATGCCACTTTCTTTCTTTTTTTTAGCATGAAATTGAAAGTTTAAGCTCTATAAATTTCATCATTTGAGAAATTCTTTAGAAGGTTTATATATGGATGATATTGATAGTACGTTATAATTATAGAGACAAGGACTTTTTCCACCTAACTTACTGCAATCTGATATCTAAGTATCTTTATTTTCTGATCTTTCAATATCATTAACCGTTTGGATCTATTAGTATTGACATCTAGTAGTTTGTGGAAGGTTTTTGCAGGCTGAAGAAGAAGATGTTAGCCATAGTGTTGTAACTATACATGAGAGCTTTTATTTTCGTGGTCATTTGTGCATTTCATTCTCTCTTCATGACATCAGTTTGTATGAGCTCATGAAAAGAAACAATTTTCGGGGAATAAGCTTGGTACTCATTAAAAGCTTTGCTGTGCAACTCTTAACAACACTTAAATTCTTGCGAAGCCTCCATGTTATTCATTGTGATTTGAAACCTGAGAACGTCTTGTTACAACATCCATCCATGTCAAAAATCAAAGTGATTGATTTTGGATCGAGTTGCTTCGATCATGAAAGAAGTATGTTGTACAACCTGGAATTCAAACGGATTTTAAATAATTTCTAGGTTCTTGGTATTAATGTTTATGTGCTACAGTTTTCTTCTTTCACCACCCTATTTTAAATACTGTCTTCTGAGGTCATGTGCATGTGTACATGCATGAATATGTGTGGAGAGACAGGATTAACACATTTCATTTCATTCTTTCCTAATATTTTGCCTATCTTTGTATTGAATTATTTTGTTTTTTCATTCTTTCCTAGTCTTTTGCATATCTTTATCTGACTTGTTTTCTTTTATGCATGTAGAAATGCTTTAGGAGTAAGGATTTCAATTTAACTAATTAATGCTCTGGGATCTCTATGCTGCAGTTTATACCTACATACAAAGCCGATTTTATCGCTCTCCAGAAGTGATACTAGGTATTTTTGAGCAAGTCTCTTCGTATTTTTGCAAATGAACACACATGCATCTGGTATTTAAGTTCGTCACCCATTATTGGAACCTTATACAATTGTAAGTGTCGTCTTCTCTGGTCTTTGGAGTGAAAGCTTCCTTCAGCTTTAAGCAGCAGCAATCGGACATTGATTGCATCGGCTGAATTCTACCTTATCACTGGGTCTCCATTCAAGAAAGGGCGTCTATGAGTGCTCATAATATTTCGAAGCACCAGTGAAAACTTTTGTTTGGCCTCTGGATATAATTCCTATCAAACATCTTTAAACGTGGGTCTACCTGATCTGCCAATGAAGTGAGAAGGTTTTCAAAACCTGAGACTTGATTGATATGTACACTTTTCAGTGCATTTAACAAGCAATCCTGACATGGTTTGTATTGGTGGGTTATAACTAGCAAGTGATGATGCATGATATGATTTTTGCAATCTAACATTGTAGCTCTCATAGGTTTCTATGACTTGGGAAGGCATCATTGTGAGCTTCAGTAATATAAATTTGGCTTTTGAGTTTGTGTGTGGTGCATAGTGCATACTTCCCCTATGGTGGCCTATGTATGCTATGCATGAATAACACAAATTAACTTACCTTTATAGAGAATAGAAAGATTGTCTCTCTCATGCCAAAAAACAGAGATATATCCGCTTTAATTTGACAGGCATACCATATGACTCCATGATTGATATTTGGAGTTTTGGATGCATCCTGTCAGAGCTCTATACAGGTAATGATGTCCAGACACCAATGATGGCTTGGTCAAACGCATTATTAATGTAATGAGCTTAACGTTATTGCCTATTGCAGGATATCCATTGTTTCCTGGGGAAAATGAAGTAGAGCAACTAGGCTGCATGATGGAGATTCTTGGAATTCCACCTTCTAGTGTTCTTGAGCAGGCTATGCGGAAGAAAATGTTTTTTGGTGAGTTTCTTTGTCATTTGGATTCCTGTTTTATGGATTATTACATGTGGTATTTTCCACTTTTGAGCTCTTTAAGTGCTCAATGAAATACAGATAGCAACAGCAATCCTAGGATTTTGGCCAACTCGTCAGGAAGGAAACATTACCCGGGATCCAAGGATTTGGGAAGTGTGATCTTGTGTAAAGATGCTCATTTTCTCCATTTCCTTCAGTGCTGTTTGCAATGGGACAAGAATCAAAGAGCAGGGCCTGATGAGCTGCTTCAGCATCCATGGATCCTTGGAGTGAGTCAACATGATAGTAGTAACTTTGGTCTCATGTGATAACAAATATGAATGTAATCATGGTACCTCTTTTTCCAATGTTCTTAGTGCTTTACTGGTTGGTCATTTCCTTCAAATCATTGTTTTGTAGGTTTTCATCATCATATTCATAAAAAAGGATATATCCATGGTGCTCTAAATTAAATAGAAGCTTCAGCCAAGCAAGAATATGTAAATGCTAATGTATTCTTTGTTGCCAGGAGTCAACTGATGTGGCAGTACAGATACCACTCCATCCAGCCAACCAGGACACAAGTAAAAGAAGGCATGTTATCCTCTCTTATCCTAAGCATTACGAATTCTAAGCAGCCATTGTTTTCAGGTTCAGAGTTTTAGGGTTTCACACTTAACCCTAAGTTTTAGCAAATGGCTCATTTGAAACATCCGGTTTCTGTTTCCTTGATGAGACAGGTCAATGAAGACTTCCGACACATCATCGAGATCCTTAAAGCAATCAAAAGAGACCACCTCGGGACAGATTAAACCAATGACATCTCCATCGAACATGCAGAATGTTGACCATGTAAACACAAGTTGATCATTCATCTGTATTACCCGAACCAAACAAGCGCCATGAAGAAATTCCGGAACTGAAGGAATGAACCAATGCGAAATCACCATTCAAACTCCCTGGGTAATTTTTTTCTAGGTTGTTGACCTTCATAGTTGCCCTGGATACAAATAGATCAAAGATTAACCAAGATGGTTCATGCCAACTGTTGGCTTTAGTGATGAGGCCATTGTTTCTAGGGCAATGATTGTCTTTTATAGCAAATATTCCAGGGAGGTTCAAATCTCTATTGAAGAAAGCTTTTGAATATTTTAAAGCTTTTGGAGGCATTACTAGCTTGGCTATGATCTTGTTGAGATCATTATCTCACAAAATTTGTTCTGCATTTAACTCCAATCAGGATCCTTAAATTCTGTAATGCTGGGGTTTATAAGCTAATTTTACCAATGGTTTCTGAATACCTTCGTTTTGGAGCGCATCTCAAAGTTATGGAAAATATCTATTGGCACACTGTGTGTCGTATTTGGACAAGCCAGTTTTGGTTCTCCGAGATTTTGATCCGCGTTTGTGGGAGTTACTTTTCCTTTTGGGATGCACCAACACATATCTACACAGCTGATAACCGAGGGATACAGATGTACAAACTTTAATATGGGAGATTATTCTCCCAGGATACATACAAGCTCATGCAGTACGAATCTTAATGTTTGTAAAATTGCTCATTAAGAAAATATGATTCCAATGTATTTTAAAGGTTGCTGGGTTGCAATTGGATCTTGGGTTTTAAAGAAATGTCAACATTTCCTTTTGAACTGAGTTTTCCCATGGTCGTGATTTGACTTGGATACAAAGTACATTAGGGAGAACGCAAAAATAAGAAAGTTCTACTGGATACCAATAAATGATGTCCATTTGAGACCACGAAATAAAAATCATGTACAAAACATAATTGAAGCACTTATCTACTCAATATGTGCCAAAATAAGAAAGCTTTACTGGATACCAATAAATGATGCCCATTTGAGACCACGAAATAAAAATCATGTACAAAAACATAATTGAAGCACTTATCTACTCAATATGTGCCAAAATAAGAAAGCTCAACTGGATACCATTTATATGATGTCCATTTGAGGCCACGTAATAAAAACCATGTACAAAATCATAATTGAAGCACTTCTCTGCTCAATCTGTGGCATAGATCTCATCTATTTGAGGCACGTCAAGGTCAGATAAAGACATTAATAGGAGGATACATACAGCTAACTGAGTGGCAGTAATAACCCAAATCTTGATCTATCCTTCACAAACATACATTAAGAGATGAATAGGGGCTTACAACAAATTGAAAGAGTAACAATCCACTTCTTGATGTTAAATGGAATAACAATAGTTCACATATTGAGATCTTTGCATACTCAACTATGTTACACTTCACTCTCTCCCACATGTGAAAACTTGCGAACTATGTGTTATTATTTTGACATTATAAAGCATGCATCTCATTATATCATCAAATTAGATACTAAAAAAGTAGGTGAAAGCGAATAAAATTAAGTAAGGAAAGCTTGATTCACATCAACATGCTATTGACAAATCCTTGCCACATTCAAAAGTCCTGTAATTGCTTCAGGAATCTATCACATAATGCTATTATCTATATTAAAATAATCAAGAAAGATACACAGCACCAATAGATTTCTTCCTTAACATTCCCTCCAACACATCCTCAAAAACAGCACTCACTGTTCAAACGTTATCTGAAACCAGTAAATCATTTTCAAATATCTATTCAATGTTTCTCATCTTAATACAAATATATACGGAAATTATTGAGAAAATATCCATATTCAACAACTTGAACTAAGCATGAAAGTCATGAAAAGGAAGATATGAAGAAAATTTTCAATCATAAAATCTAATCTGGAGAAATCTATATTTATATTATATTCTAATGAATCTAATGTTGGATTTAGTCATTACATGAGTTTTACACAAGAACAATTTGTTTTTAAACACAAGCTGATGAAAATAATTTTCTATGGCCATATATCATAACTATACAGACAGATCCGTAAATGTATTTACAGTTGGGTTTGTTCCAAAGCACATAGCTGGTCTCCATGGTGAGAGGTAGCATTCTGCTGCTAAGGATCAGATGAACCTGCCATTTCCTCGTCACTTGATTCATACTCAACATCACTCAGCTCAGCATCACTGCTTGTTTCAGCTCCGTTCCGATCAGCTTCAGCTTTTGCATATTTCTCACAATGCTCTAAGCAGCAAAGAGTTCACAACATTAGACTATAGCTGAAACACTTACGGCATTCGTTAAAAGTCTTACAAAGCTTTGAAAATGCACTTTTAAGTGATCAATCTCATAATGCAATAATTGAAATGTATTATGAGTCTTTATATTGACAACTGCGCTATCATATCTTTATACAACAAGTTTTATAAGATAATGGGATAGTGCAATAAGACAATGTTTAATGAAGTTATCCTCGACCTAAGAGCACAAAGGTGTCTTCACAAATGCAAGCTTGAGCATATATAGTGCTGTAAGGTAATAATGCCTAATGACATATCCTGGTTATCGAATCACCAGTTTTTCATGTTGTAATTTTGTGAATAGCCTAAAATCAGCCCCATGATTTTTCCACTGACAACGAAATATATTAATAAATTGCTGATTCCCTCTAATCCATGTCTTTGGAACACTTTAATATTTGTTATTGGTTTAGTCTAATGTGGAATTGGTGACCGGGGGAACAACTACGGACTGTTTAAAACAAAAGCCTCCAAAATAGTAAAATTGCCTTGAGTAATAAAATGATCTTAAAACAAGAGTCCAGCAAAGGGGGAAAGATTTCGCTGCAAACAATTTTGGCCTGCAAAAGGACAAAATAAGTAAGGTCACTCCCTCAATAATCTATGACCGGATGAAGAGAGCTATCTTTCTTCTCAACAATGTTGGATCAATCCACTCAAAATAGATACATTTTGCCATTGATCTCTAAATCTTTTTGATAGTCTTACTGGGGTCGAATACTTCATAAAGCTAGATCTTTGTTGTGCATATAATCTTGTAAAGCTACAAACTACTGTATTTATATCCATTTTCTGGTAGATTTAGACATATTATACAGCTTTCAGACCTCATAACCTTAAGGTGCATAGAGAAAGGAAGTCAAAGGTTTGAAGATAAAATAAGATTACACCTCTCTGAACGTGAAGACCAAAATGAGGAAAGCTTCATCCTAAGTCTCAACTAGTTGAAAAGTTTGAACAAAAAAGGAATTGAATTCTCAGCCAGAGTATGAAAAGCATTAAGAAAGTTAAAACTCTCACTCCTTGTATGCATGAAAAGATAACCTGATCACCTCCCTAGAAAGGTCCTTTCGATATATTATACAATGTCGACATGGTCTTGGTGTCCACGCAGATTAATGAGTTCTTTCCTTACAATGGAAGGATGCTGTTGGTAAAACATTCATCTGGAACCCAAGACTATGGGATTTTCAGCAATAATACTATAGGTATGGAGCTTTCACCTAGGAGTAGTTTGAGCTTATCCAAAAAATCCTTCACCCAAAAAACGTATGGAAATGATTTAGAAATAGAGTTAGAGGTGATCTGGTATTTCAAGGAGACTCAATTACGCTGATTCTTTTTAGTCCATTCAAAGAAGTTGGTCGATTTTGTATACAGAGAACATATCTTTCGAATGAAGGAAATATATCTTGTACACTTGAATCGCACGAGAAAATTGACTCCAGGTCTGGATGGATTAAAGGTTGAGGCTTCGATGACAATAGAACTGTTTCCATGAGAACTTCCGAAACTCCCGCTTCTCTACGGTCACCATGGAATGTACCCCACCTAATGATTCTGTCTCTTCCTGGGTCACAGGATTCAACTCATCCACACTCATAAAAATCTGTGGGGTTCCGATACTTATATGAGAGAACTTCGCCAGGAAAGGATCATAAATGTTGGGTAGTCTCATACTGCAATGAGCCATTGCATTCTTAAAAATCATCAGGTTTCAACAAAAAGTTATTTGACACTGTCTGTTTATGCAGAGATGGTAGTGACCGAAAACAGAAAAAGGAACTTCAACTACTTGATTCAGTCTATTGGACAACAAGGGTATGGGGCATAGTGGAATGGTGTTAAGTTATGAACTCAATTGGATTGAACCTGAGATTGGAAATGAACTGAGTGAGTCACTTTTCACCATCTACGTTGTTGATTACACAAAGATACGTGTTTCTGTTCTGGTTGTATGCCACATTTGCTACCAAAGGAATTCACAATGCATCAGCTTATGAAAAAGAGCAGAAGATCTGTTTTAAAATCAATATTCTTAACTGATATAGTCTTTGCTCAAAGGTTTTGATCTTCAAACTTTACGACTTTGGAATCCTAAGACACTCCTAAATATTTCTTGGTTTCAATCTGAATCATGAATAATGGACCCCTCTGTCCTGAATTTTACACATCCTTCTTTTGTGGGTGACACTTTCCATTCACTGCTTACTCTCATTGGCCATTAGTGGTTTCATGTAGATTAGACATTTGTGGTTTCAACAATGTAAGTAACCCCCTCCAAGTGGATCTTCCTCTCCTAGAACATACCTCTTACATGTTGTTCATATTTTGTTTTGTCCCTCATCATCAAGGCTGCTGCTTCACCATTCAATGGATCTGCTGGATTTGGATAAAGTAGAAGTTGAGGAAGAAATACTTCAAAAACATTGACAAGATCTGCAATAACCAGGAACACACAAATTTCGAAGGATGTTACTATAATACCCACAAAAAATATGTCCAATGTGGCCAAGTCAGAATGTTTACAAAGAAATTCAAACATAGGCTACAAGAATATGTTTACCAAACATCGGGCTCCAGGTCTGATTGATTACATCCAAACATACTGACCCTGACCTGTTTCAAACAAGGCACTCTGGCTTACATTAGTAGCAAAAACAAAATTTCCCAAATGGCAGACCATTTCAAATTTCCAGGGTTTGACCAAGGGCATCTTGGAAATAACTAAACCTCAGGGGCATTGGAGAAATCAAGAAATTCAGATATTTTAAAGATTATTAGTCAGGTGAGGTAACATAGATGCTATGCTTCATATTTTTTACATTTGCACCCATAAATATTAATGCAATCTGTAAAAGACGAGTTCATGTGAGAATTCACTTACACTTCGTCAACATTTGGATGAAATATCTTGTTCACAAAACCGATTGATGGAGATTTGTAAGGATATGCTTCTGGCAGCTCCACTCTAACTTTCCAAACTCCATTTTGGTACGGACCTAAATAACAAATCCAATTGAGACAGTGTGGTGAGGATCAGTAAAACTGAATCTTACAGGTCAGGTAACCTTATTCCCATAAAAGAGCCCATTGAATGAATTATGTGTTCACACTCTTTTATCAATATTCGATCATTATATGAGACCAGTGAAACTTCTAAAATGTTCTATTAACCATCAGAATATCAACATTATCATGGTAAGACCAATTCAACCATACAACTGATTGTATTTGATAGTGAAGCAATCATTGATTACAGCATCCTAGGACAGGAAGAAGGATTTTCCGTAATTATTTTTTGTTTAGGTAGATTTGGAATTGTATAGTAGCATAGAATGTGATTTTGATAATTATGTAATTGAGTTCGAGTTATTTCACTATCAATCAGTTACAGTCAGAAAAGCATTGTTCAATGAATCGAATTACAATGTCCCTGGATTGGTGCACTGGGCAACCCACATATCCATAAACAGATTTCCTGAAGGAAAAAGAATGGTATTGCTTACTGTTAGGAGGGCCATGAAACTCGACTTTGAAATCGTTCATTCCATCATTTATCATCTCCACCTTGTAATCACTCATCATCCTGCATTGATCCCAAACCGAAAAAGCAGGAAACGCAGATCTGATCAGAACCAAGGAAAGATCATCTTCGAATGTATTTTTTTCGAAAATAAAAAATTTCCTTTCTCGGCAACATACAGCTTCATCACATCCATGTCTCGCCGCTTGCTGGGGGAGGACATGGCCAAAAAGGAAGAGAAAGAAAAAACAGAGGAGAAGCAAAAAAGACGAAGGATTGTGCGTTTGGATAGTGAGGAAGGTGAGTGGGATCACAGACAGACAGACAGATTAGGGTTCTGCTTCTGCTTCTTCTGGGCAGGCTGCCTTGCCTGGCTCTCCATGGCGGCCGCGCCGCACCGCACCGCTACAATCAATTCACACAGAAACAGAGAGACAGAGAATGAGATACGTATACGTATATGTATATGTATATATCAACATGTGTATGTATATACATACATATACAGATATGTATACATATGTATATGTATATGTATACGTATGTCACATGTGTGTATATATGCGCTTCCTTTCGCGCGCACACACACACACACACACACACACACACACACATACATACATACATACATACATACATACATACATACATACATGATGATGATGATACATACATACATACATACATACACACATACATGATGATGATGATACATACATACATACATTATGATGATGACACATACATACATACATACATACATACATGATGATGACACATGCATATGTACATATCTGCATACATGATGATGGTGGTGGTGGTGATGATGATGATACATACATGCATACATACATCATGATGATGATGGCGACGACGACGATAGATAAATACATACATACATGGATGATGATGATGGATCGGATCAAATCTTTGAGCTTTGGTTTGAGCATCAGTATTTAGGTACATGTGCCTCCCTCCCTCCCTTGTTGATTGTACGTGGAAACGTTAGGTACATATACATATATGTGATATCTTCGAGCAATGGAAACTCTTTGAGCAACTCAATTGCAATCCCCAACTCTCCTTGTCCACAATTTCAATACGTTGACATTGGTCTTCCGGATATATGCCCTAGACTCATGTACATATATCAATGTTCCTATCTCACGCGCTACCTGATTATAAATGATTAAAAACCTGCCACCCTAATTATTCCAATACTTTGACATTGGTCTTTTGGATACATGTCCTAGACTCATGTATATCAATGTTCCTATCTCGCGTGCTACCCTGGCTATAGATGTTAAAAACCCTTTCAGCTCTGAAATAAACCCACCACCCTAATGATGTATCGATTGTTTCCTACCTTAGTTATTTGTCAAACTCTTACCCCCGTTCGTTCACCATCTTGCCTTGTGATGACCCAAATAATCCCATCATTGCTCATTTTCTTTGCCAAAGCATTTGAGCTATATCTCGTTCCTTCGTTTGATTGCCCATGCATGTGTTTTGATGGACCAACTTGTAAAGTGGCATCGAATCATTTGAGTACCAGCCTTAATTGTTGTTTTAGTTCGATAAAGAATTTGGCACTAATATTATATTGTCACAAGGAGTGTGGCACAATGATCTTGTTGTTTTAGTTCGATAAAGAATTTAGCACTAATATTATATTTTCACAAGGAGTGAGGCACAATGATCACATGGAAACTTAACAATCTGTTGCATGTATTTAATATAAATATGAATTGTATAATATTGAAACTAATGCAGATCGGTGTAGATCGAGATTGGTTCACTCTTTTACATTTTGCACCTTCATCGAGTTGAAATCTCTTTCCACACGTGTGTTGTTTCATGCACATTGTACCTCTTTTAAAAATGTCCAAATCAATCCAAAATTATCATAACTGGTATGCAAATCAAACCATTGAAGTAATCTCACACACATTTCGCGCCTTGATTTTTAGATGTTAAACCATTTTCTTCGAGTGTTAAAACAATTCATTTTTCATGTGCATTGCTTTACTACCTAGTGGGTTAATATTTCAAATCGTGGGCCAACTTTATGGGGTGTCTTTGACATATGCATCCCTATGATTAACAAAGTGCAAACTAACGGGCATCCGTGGTTGACTTCAATTCTATTGAAATTTAAATTCCAACCTTGTCATTTATGTTTTCAACAAGGGTGACAAACTGACATGTGTTTGATTTTTAATTTGGTTTTTAATAAGCATGAACATCTTTAGTGCTTGGTAAGTTGTGCACACGAATATTAATTACATACACGAATGCGAACATTAACCATCATACAATTTACCACAATCGGGATTTCTACATTGTCATTGGGCGTAATGTTTCGAAAGATGGACCCCATCTTACGATGTGTCTCTAGTCAAACATTAGTATTCATTCCCATATTTGTCACTCTAAAATGATCCTTATGTTCTTTTTATGGAAACACCAATGGTTTCATTACCAATATGATATCTATATCTCTACCAAGTTCAACTCAATTAAAATATATTATATGACATCTTGAACATTTCAAAATAATATCTCAAGTTTCCATAGTAATGAGATCCTACAACAACAACAACATTACAAAGTTGTCAAAGAAAGGGATAGCTATGGGCCCAATTTCGGCTCGAACCGAATTGAATTGTTAAGCCATGGTTTAACGGTTTATCGATTCCAAAAAAATTTAATGGTTTAGTTTGGTTTGGATTTTTAATAAATGGTTTGGTTTCAGTTCGGTCTGGTTCTAAAACTTAGGTTTATCGGTTTATAGGTTAAGTGGTTTTCCCTTTCAAACCCAAACCTTAAAAGTTAATACTAAATGAATTGGATCAAGAGAGTGGGTGTTAACTATGCATTTTTTAGGTCTAGAAAGGAGACATTAATGCATCTTCTTGTCAGCTTGGAATGTGGAAATAAAGTATCATTACAACTCTTCAACTTAATGGTGACTTGGTCATGTTTCCATATTTTATCATTAAACAATAACATAATGCACCGGTTTACATTTAAACAAGGTACATCACTCCCAACATGCATGTTCCCTTGTTTTCTTGATATCCTCTTTCTTTCTTTTGGTGATTGCAATTTGCATTTCATTGTTAATAATATTTCTAATACATTATGTAAACAATTGACATTTAGATTATTCGTTAGGTTCCATCCCCCAAGGATAAATAGTATCAACACTCCACCACTCCATAACCAAGTTATGCTATTGGTGGTGGGAACAACCATACTGGTGGTGCTAAGCATCATTTGGGACTTTCATTTTGTAATGTGAGAAAAGAGGCATTCTTCCAATAGGCAATAAATTTGAGGCATTGCAACACTGCAACATCTGTCTCACCTTTAATTTCCTCATACCGCCCTTTCAAGGTATGCACCATTTGCATCCAGACATACTATACACTTTCCACTAGATGAACAATAGTATTACCAAACACTTTAGAACACCTAACAGTCCAAATAAACCACATTCTGGTGGTGCATAACAGCTCCCATACTTCTTGCATTGCCTTTAACAGATAAGGAGCTTCCATATGACTTCGTTGCACCATCATTATCCTTCCTCTTTGAATTCTAATAATTGTGTCATTTGGACATGCCTCATATGGCCACATCATTTATGCCACTGTAGCCCATACTACCATACCCCACGAAAAACTGTCATCCATAAACATAAAGCCTAGAATTCGAAACACTTGTCTCCAAACTTGTTGTGTGGCATGACATTCCCACAAACAATGTTTCAATGTCTCCATTTGGCAACTACAATAGATGCATGCGGTCGGTCTAGCTGATTGTTGTAGCCATTGGTCGACTGGTAATGTTGTATGCATTACTAGCCATTGGAAGACATTTATTTTCATATCTTGCTTCCATTTCCATATTGTCCTCCAAAACTTTGCTAGGAATTCAGATGTGACCCCTTGATGGGTCCAAAATTGGCTAGCCCGTGGTGTAGTTCTGCGTTGAGCTGCCAAAATGTGTCGTCCAATCTTAACTGAGTACTGAAAAAAACCACACCTTTTTTCCGCACGATCAAACGGATCTTTCCACCAAAATTCTCCCAGATCCCATTGCAACCTTATCAAAGGTTTCTTTTCAAAAACTCTCAATTTCCAATGCTCCTTGACTGCATCAACTTGTGGGTCGATGATCCACTTAGATCCGTCATAAACAAGGACCCTTATTTTAGAGAATGTAGCATATTGCAAGATCCTTGATTGTATCGTTGCTAACAATCAACAACAGTTCGGTTCGGTTTGAGAGGGTCCAAACCAAACTGTTTTGGAACCGAACTGTTTAAAAATATTGAAACCTGAACCAAACCGAACCGAACTGCGAAACTGTTAAACCAAATCGTTAAACATTTTCCAAACCGTTAAACCGTAAAAACCGTTGTTTTGTGGTTCGGTTTCAGTTTTCAACATAGGTCAAATTTTTAATTTTTTAAAATTTTTAAAATTTTTAAGATGTTCCTAAAATGTGAGAATAAGGTCTAAAAATGAAAAGATTGTTTAAAAACAAATTTTAAAATTTTTTAGATTTTTTTAAAAATTGTTACAATTAAAAAAAAAACCGTTAAACCGTTTAAACCGTGGTTTTTGACTGTTGAAACTAAATCGAACCATTTAAAAAAACCCAAACTTGAACCGAACCGAACCTAACCGTTGAAACCGTTAAACCACGGTTTCACGGTTTGATTCAGTTCAAACCGAACTGTTGCCGATTGTTAATCGTTGCTCTACATATAATGCCATCTTCCTCCACATCATAGTCTTGACATCGTCTGCAAGACAAATGTCCCCTTACCCTCACTAGCACTTGAAGCCTCGTAAATGCCCCTTCCCACTTGGGAGGATTAAAGGACCATACCGTAGAGGCTGAGTGCCCCAAAACTGATTGCACCTGGTTCCACATAATCTGCCCCCCTCTGAAGGAAGAAAAAAATTCTGATCTGTCATTTACATGCAAAGTATGAAAGGATTTCCATGCATCAACGAACACTCCTAGCCCTGCATCGAGCTTGGCCCAATCCAATCTCGTACGGGACCCCAACATGTGCCCTGAGGGCAAACATACCAATGGTAGCTTGACGGTAGGGCAACTTTCTTGTAATAATTGTTTATAACTAATGAAAGGATATTTTCTAGGAAAAAAAAACAATTGACATTTAGACCTTCCTTGGCAACAAAAGTAAGGGTGACATGTATGCATTATTAACTCGTGGAATCCAATTAGTTTTACTTATTGATCGTTTAAGTACATGATACTACTCATGCACATTCCCCCTCTTCTGCAAACCTTTCACCACTAGGCTCACTCTTACACATCAACAATTACACTAATTTCACTCATTATTCATGTGTAGGTTGATACACAAAACCCCTCTCATTGTCTTCATGTATGTGGTAACAGTAACAAACCATGCCTTTAATTATCTATAAGGTCCTCAGTATATCCAAATTCTTTTTTCGCCTTGGGCACCACATTTAAAACATCTTGTAACTCACAATTGTATGATATTGTCCCAATAATATTGTGGTATACGTTTGTACCACCTTTTTAGCAAACGCAGGCCTTCATGTTGTGGTGTACCTTTGTGCCACCTTTTTAGTTAGCGCATGCCTTCATGCATTAGTTGGTAGCCAAACCCACCCAAATGGGTATTTCTATATAAGCTATAAATTAAGCATGAAGGAAGAAGGAAGTGGCAAGACAGACTAATTTTGATCCTCTCAATGTGCATTTCACATAATGGTGGAGAAGTGAGGTGCAATCTCAATTGCTAGCCCATTGCCTTGTTCCTCGATAAGGGCGGGGGTAGTTGGTGATGACAACTACCTTAGAAGGATCCATACGGATTCCTTTGCCAGAGATGATGTAGCCAAGGAAACGTAGGTTGATGCATCCCCATCGACACTTCTTCCAATGGAGTTAGGTTTGCTCACCCATCCTAACTTTGTCCAACCGTTTAAGTTGCAAAAAGATGCCTCAAACCAAGGGTTAGGAGTCGTCCTCTTGCAAGCCGATTGCAATGGTCAAGAAACACAGTTGCCTTCATTAGTAGAGCACTTACCCCAACTGAACGAAACCACTCAAGCACCAAGAAGGAACTACTGCGATCATCTTGTCCTTCTAGTGTTTTCACCCCTACCTTCAAGGCGGATAGGTTACAATGGAGACTAACCATCAGCCCTTGCTTTATGTTATCCATAGGGCCCACCCCTTGGGTTGCTTGTTGCGATGGACACTAGCACAAAGGTACACCACAACATGAAGGCATGTGCTTGCTAAAAAGGTGGCACAAAGGTACAAGGTTTATGTTCATCTATGAAATCCCTTATTCCATAGTCATGCCATAACATTGATTGTCCAACAAGTGTGTAACAGTTAAAAGCTTGCAATATTAAATCAATGGGGGAAAACTAGGAATAATTGGTTTACATGGTTTTCTGACTATAAAAGAGATATCTTAGAGTCAAGTAGCCGAAGTAGTAAATCATTAGAAGCTTAACTACATGATAGCTACATGTTGCGTAAACCTACTAAAGTTGTTGAGTGACACAATTATAACAATCAACCAAATAATGGATGAATCATGATGCATACTATTATAATATAGAAATACATTTGTTGTCTCTTTTTCACTACTAAGATTTTAGGTATTGTAACATATTATGTCTTTAAGTGTGTGCATCATGTAGGTTATGGATAACAAAGTAATCACCAATTGTGCATTTCAACATACACAAGCATAACCCTTGAGGGTGGTAGAAGATAGCACATAACAAATATAAACCTCTTTCAATTATATAGTGGTGTGATGAATGAAGGAGATGATTGTCGGGGCTATGCAACTAATACCTACATTGGTCAAGATCACTTCATCTAGCATGGGGGTGGTAACTTGACTAACTCGATGGTAATAAACAAAGTTTGTAGCTTTACGGTAGATGGGACTCTTGCATATTTGGGTGACATGAGATGGTTCTTCAAGGGATTCCACTTTGTTGGTGATTTCTTATTCCCGTTTGGACATAAGACAATGGACCTCACTAGCAAAGTCCAATACCAACTCCTGGTAGGCATATTCAATATTTTCCCTCATCTCGATCACTACACCATAAATTAAAACATAGGTCTCCTCTCCATGTTGAATTCAACCTTCCAATTAACTCAAAGAAGGGGAAGTTCAGCAAAATCTATTTTCCATTCTTGCCAAAATGCTTTTGTGGTCGCTCACAACTAGTCGGCCTATCACCCGCTCATCAATGCTAGAGGCTTGCTCTTTAAGAAGGTTCTCCAATATCACTCTTGTTTTGGGTGCAACTATTTGTGCCAATAGGGTGGCCAACTTTTTGTCAACATTAGTCGTTGATTCAAATGCATCCTGCACAATTCTCCATAGTCTTGGTTCTTGAACAATTATATTGTATACATAAACTATAGTGCCATCAAACATGCAACACAACAAGGTCATGGATTGGACCTATTTAGATGCCCACGCCTTTGTTGGCATGAGAACAATATTGATGGTCATGGCCTCTTTATTGGTTAAGGAGACCTTCCCCCAAAATCTTGGAGTAGGTGCATTCGATTCTATTGTTTCTCCTCCAACACATCAAAATGGGTCCAAACTGAGGTTAGGGAACAATGAGCTACTCCCAATTACCTACTTTTCTATGAACGATTGTCTCTAGTAACTTTCATGACATGTTGTTGTTTCCTTTGCCTTGTCTTGCACACTTACTCAATTTATTAGCCATATTTAGGTCTTCACAAGTATTTCTTAGCACATTGACTTGTCATCACATGTACAAATTCTCACTGGTTGAGGCAGCTTTTCTCCTTGAGTTACCAATCCTTATTTGGCTATCATCTAGTGAACCCTCTTTTGTCCAAAGTGTTTTAACGGTTTCCATCAACCAAGTGGTGATAACTATGGGCCCGATTTCGGCTCAAACCGAACCGTGCTATTAAGCCATGGTTTAACGTTTTATCAGTTCCAATATGTATAATTAAATGGTTTTTTGGTTCAATTATTATTAAATAGTTTGGTTCTAAAACTCAAGTTTATTGGTTTAAATGGTTTCTGGTTAAATTTTTTATGGTTTAATTAATGTTTTTTTATTGATTTAATTAATTTAACTTAAATACTTATTTAATTTAATAGTTTAAATAATGTTTTTTGTTTATTTATTTAATTATTTTAACAAAAATTCTTATTAATTTAATGTATCTTGTTTATTTTATTTTATTGATTAATTTGACTTAAATATTTAGGTTTAAATTTTTTATTAAATGGTTCGGTTTAGTTTTGTCTTTTATCTAAACGATTTGGTTTAAGTGGCTTGAGAGACTATAAACGGTTTGGTTTGGTTAGGTTTCAAACCAAAGAAACCAAATTGAACGGAAATTGAATTGGGCCCATAGTTAGGCGACGAGAGTCTCATATTATGACACAAGGGACGCTTGTAATGTTGTGTGGTTATGTGTAGGTTGTGTTCATCTTTTGGTGACTTTATACTTTAGCCATGATGATTTGTGTCATCCCCTTTGATAGTCGATGCTCCTTGAGCTTTTTGATTATGTAGCACAACTTTGCGCTAATTGTAGTCATCGATGTTGTTAACAATTCATGGAGAGATGTGAAAGTAGATAATTTTTTAGTCATTAACTTTTCGAAGAATGATTAGTAAAGATTATATAACATAACTTTTAGAAGAATGATTAAGTCAAGATATGTCTCAAGAAGACAGGAATAGATGTTTGAATGAAAAATGATTAGTGTATAGATTTGTATAACTATGAAGATTATTTCTTGGAATGTTCAGGGTCTTGGGGGATCCTTAGGTAAACAATATAAAATATGATTTTGGCAGGAGTTACATAAATGTATAATTGGTCAGGTGGACATAGTGATGTTACAAGAACATCATCATGAAAGATGTAATAAAGTCTATGGCTCGCCATTAACTGGAATTTGGGAAATGTATTGGGTTCCAACATATGGATAAACATAGATCCAAGGTGGATTATGTATAGCTATTCGTGACATATGGCAAGTAAATATGTTGGATGTAGGGTGTTGTTAGGAAGAGCACAATATATTATCATTACCTTTTATGCTCTCAATTCTTCTAGAGAATGATTAAAGATGTGGATAGAGTTGCATCGTTCATTGCCAATCGTAGATCATTGGTGTGTAGCAAGAGACTTTAGTATAATTGAGGATCCTGATGATAGGAGTGGTGAAGGTGGAGTAACAATGCATGGTTCAGAATTATCTGCGTGGGGAAAATTTACTATAAGTAGAAGGTTGTTGGATGTCTGGCATTTACCATCCTTTTAAAATTTGTATAATGCCTTAACATTTTCTAGATCGGATAGAAAATTAAATGGGGAAAATTAATCAAGAATTGATAGAATTTTTGTTGATGATTAAATGGGGGAGTGTTGGCATTTATCCAGGCACGACTTTTTCCAACCATGCCCCAATTGTGCTACAAATTAATGATGGGAAAAAACGTAAGCAACAAGGGAGGATGATGATTCCACCATAATTGTTTACAAAAGCCTTAGTTGTTGAACAAGTTAAGTATATATGGAGGCAAGCTCTATTGCAAACTAGAAATCTGGAAGATAATGTGGCTTTGGTAGTATTACATATTAGTAGTTTCCTAATTTCTTGGGCACAAGAGAAAAGGGAAAGATATAGACAAAAAATTATCAGTATGAAACCGTGCCTTGACATTTCCAAGAAAGGGATCCATCATGTGAATGGACGTCAAATGCTCTACATAATGCAAAATGGGAATTAAGAAATATTGAGGATAACATTGTACAATTTCAATATCAAGCTTGTGTTTCAAAATGGACACAAGTAGGTGACCAAGTAAACAAAATGTTTTTTTCCCAAGTTGCACTAAAATGGTTAGTAATAGGGATTAAACAACTGAGGAGAGAAGATGGCTGTTCAACAAAAGATGAGTTGGAAATTGTACAAATTGTTACAATCATAGATTGACATATTCGCATTCGTGGGGCTTGCCCCACGAATCCATACGAATAGGAATACGAATACACCTAAATATATTCGTTTTTTTTTAATTTTAAAAAAATAAAAAAAATAAAAAATTGTGTTTTAATTACCAGCGAGTAAACAGTGGCCAACAGGAAGTGAGGACGCCTCACTCTACTCCCTCTGTGTGCTACTTACACCCTCGCCTCCCTCTATATCCTATTCTCGGCCAGAAATTAGGGTTTTGACCGAAAACCCTAATTTCTGTCATAATCCTAATTTCGACAAAATTTCTTCTTTTTGGCTTGCATCCTCGACTCCCTCTCATGCTCTACCTAATCCTACATCCTGTTGTCCGCTGCAAATTCAAAGTTTCACTGAAACCCTAAGTTTTGCCAAAGCCCTAATTAATTAATTAACTAATATTTTTCAATGAATTAATTAATGTGTTAATGAATTAAGATATGTATTTGTAAATTAATTAATGTATTAGTGAATCAATTAATATTTAAGTGAATTAATTAGTTAATAGTAAATTAATTATTATATTAATGAGTTAATTAATTATTGATGTATGTCTGTGTACACATATATGTATGCGTGTGTATATGTATCTACGTATGTGTGTATATATGTATGATGTATCTATGTATGTGTGTGTATATGTATATATATGTTTGTGTATGTGTGTATATATTTATGTGTGTATATGTATATGTAAACGAATGGTTTTATAATATTCTTAGGGCCATTTTCTATTCTCGAATACCACGAATATTACGGATGTCGAATCTCAAGAATATCACGTATGGGTCAATCTATGGTTACAATGTACTATACTAAATTGTTGCTTGTTGCAGTTGTTACGGATTTTGTTCACACAAGTAGGAAATGAATGTGGGATAAAATTAAGCCTACAGCCACAAAGGAAATGGAGGTTGCATTATTAAAACCCTTTGACATTCTGGAAATACATAATGCACTTAAAGCTTTAAGTCCTACGTCTTTTTCTTTTCCCCAAAAAAGGATACTACATTAGTATTAGAAAACATCGTAAGGCTATACATACAAGATATACCACAGATCCCCTTTTTTCTAAATTCTAACCATTGGCTTAAATAAATACTTTGGTGTAGAGTAAAACCGCACCACCTTATTAGAAAGCCCGTCTATAAAATATACGTATGTCCTAGATGACATGTGTCCAGGGGAGGATGGAATTACTTTATTGCACATTTTTTCCTCAAATATTGGGAATATATTGGGGAAGACTTAACGAAAGATTATCAAATAATTTTTTATTCTAAGTGTATGCCTCGTAGTATGGCAATTGGATTGATTTATTTAATACCTAAGAGTGAGGGTATATCGAACAATATCAAAAAATGGAAACCAATAACTTTGTTAAATACAATATGTATATAAACGTTTCACAAAAACATTATCATTGAGATTGCAACCTTTGTTACATTTCAGGAAAGAAGTATAATGGATAATTTTGTTCTATATTTGGGAGGTTATTGCCTTGGCTCACAAGAAAAAAGAGGAATTAGCTATTTTGCTACTTGATTTTGAAACAGCTTATGATCGAGTTGAATGGGATTTCCTTCATGGTACTCTTGTAAGACTTGGTTTTCGCGAGAAATGGGTGATAGGATTGTCTTCTTTGTACAAATTGCCATGCAGTTATGTTTTGTTAGTGTCACGGATCATAAACTCAAGAAACAACGAAGAAGATAACCAAATGGACAAGAAAGAAGATAGTACTAAAGGAAAGACTCCATAACTGGTGTTGTTCACCTTGAATTCCTTCAAGGTGAACTCCTCTATTTATACTACATGGCATGCATACTTGTTGCACGCATGTGAATCTACAATAGAGCATGTAGGTATGCATGCATGTGCCAAGTGTAAATACTACAAGGGAGCAACTATGCACATGATGCTAGCAAAATAATAAGGAACAATTACATACATAACTAGTACTAGATATCTTGGTTAACTCATAATAGTAGATTATAACATGGTCGTGTCAAGAGTTCGAATCTTGACATTATCCCCCCTCTTACGCCGCCGCCTTCCCAAATCGGCCGCTGGTTTGTGGGGATATCGGTGATGAAAATCTTGGACGACCTCTGGGGCATTTTGTAAATTTGCTGATGGTTCCCATGTGGCCTCAGACATGGGGTAACCCCTCCATAGGACGAGGTATTGCAAGTGTTGACGGTGCCAACGCGAGTCAAGGATTTGGTCGACCTCGTATTCCTCCCCTGTCGTCAATTGCACAGGTGGTGGTGGTGGGGCTTGACGTCCTGGGAGTTGTGAAGCATAATGGGGTTCGAGGAGGGAGACATGAAAAACATCGTGAATCCGGAAGTGGGATGGAAGGGCGAGCCGGAAGGCGACGGGATTGATGCACTCGATGATACGGAATGGTCCTAGCTTCTTGTAATCAAGTTTCGCACATGGACGAGTAGTAGAGATGTGTCGACGTAACAACCAGACCATGTCTCCAACGACAAAGTGTGGAGTTGAAGATCGATGGCGATCAGCCTGCTTCTTGTATCGTTCATTAGCAAGACTAAGCTCCAAGGATAAATCATGATGTACTTCTTCCAAAATACGGGCACGATCCTCCGCCGAAGGGTTCACGGAAGTGGTAGGAAGGGAAATGTTGAAGCGAGGATGTAAACCGTAGTTGGCAAAGAAGGGAGTGACGCCAGTCGATGCATGGAGAGAATTATTGTAGGCGAATTCCGCGAGCGAAAGTAAGTTGACCCAATCATCTTGTTGGTAACTAACCGAGCACCGAAGATACTGCTCAAGGATTTGGTTGACACGCTCCGTTTGCCCGTCAGTTTGGGGGTGATAAGCGGAGGACAACTTGATAGAGATGCCTAGAGTTTGTAGCAGGCGCTGCCAGAAGTGAGAGACAAACTGGGGTCCGCGATCCGAGATGACATCATCGGGGAGTCCATGCAAGCGTACTACATTGTTGAGTAGGAGATGCACCATTCCTTCTCCGGAAATGGTTTTGGAGCATGGAGTGAAGTGAGCCATCTTCGTAAACCGATCGACAACGACCAACACCGAGTCATAGCTATTGACCAAGGGTAGATCAGTTATCAGGTCCATAGAGATAGAGGCCCAAGGACGACGAGGACATGGAAGCGGCTGTAGTAAGCCGTATGGCCGATGATGAATGGCTTTGGAGCGAGCACAAACCTCACAACTCTTTATGTATTCTTTGACCAGCTTCCATGGTTGTGGCCACCAATACCCCCGAGAGATTAGCTCGAGGGTTTTCGCGACCCCGAAATGACCTGCAAGTGGGTCATCGTGGCATTCCCGCAACACCCGGGTGCGACATGGGCCCTCTGGGACGTATAAGAGATGATCTCGGAACAACAAACCCTCTTGTATGGTGAAGGTGTCAAGATCCTTCCTTTTGGTCGCCTTGGAGGGGTTTTGCAAACTATCTCGAATCTCGTTGGCGAACGCATCGGTCTTGGATGCATCAGTGATTTGTTGGAGTAAAGAATCATCCTGCAACATACAAGTGGCAAACAGATGCAATTGGTCGGGTTTCAACAAACGTCTAGATTGTTGAGCATAAGCAGCATCCCCAGGGCGGAGTGCAAGGTCAGCTCGGCGAGAAAGGGCATCAGCCTTCCCATGTTGGCCACCAGGTCGAAATACGATCTCAAAATCGTAGTCGGCGAGAAATGTAGACCAACGGGCCTGCCTTCGATTCAAAGTACGAGTGGTGGAAAAATAAACTAAATTTTTATGATCAGTCACTACCTGGACACGATGTTGTGCGCCGGCCAAGTAGGGTCGCCATTCTTCAAAGGCAGCAATGATAGCAGCAAGCTCCTTGTCGTAAATGGGATAATTGATTTCAGATGCCGTAAATTTTCGGGAATAGTAAGCCACTGGGTGCATTAGGTTGTTGTCGTCTGCTTGGGATAAGATGGCGCCAATGGCAAAGTCAGAGGCATCGGTTTCGACTTGGAAGGGTTTTGTGGGGTCGGCATGTAGCAGCACCGGGGCAGTGATGAATGCGTGTTTGAGTGAGTCGAACGCATTTTGTGCCTCCGAGGTCCATAAAAATGGAGTGCCTTTATGGGTGAGAGCGATAAGAGGTTGTGCTAGGGTGGAAAACCCCTTGATGAAGCGACGGTAAAAATTCGCGAAGCCGAGGAAGGATTGCACATCTTTAAGTCGCCTTGGAGTCGCCCACGCCTGAATGACAGAGACCTTCTTCATATCCATGGTGATGCCAGTGGGCGAGATGATGTAGCCCAGAAATTCGATCGAGGTACGGTCGAACTCGCATTTCTCGCCTTTGGCATAAAGGCCATGCTCGCGAAGTTTGGCCAGAACTAATCGGACTTGGCGAGTGTGCTCCTCCATGTTTGGCGAGAAAATGAGAATATCATCGAGGTAAATGACAACAAAAAGATCAAGATATTCCCGGAAAATATCGTTCATCATATGTTGAAAAACTGCGGGAGCGTTAGTAAGACCAAAAGGCATTACCTTGTATTCGAAATGCCCATACCGTGTTCGAAATGCGGTTTTCCATTCATCCCCCGGCTTGATGCGTACTAGATTGTACGCGCCACGCAGATCAACTTTGGAGAAGACACGCGCAACTCGGAGCCGATCAAGGAGTTCGGGGATCAAAGGTAGCGGATAGCGGTTGCGCACAGTGAGTTTGTTGAGACCTCGGTAATCGACGCATAAGCGTAGAGAGCCATCCTTCTTCTTCACAAATAAAATGGGGGCCCCGGCTGGTGACTTAGAAGGTTGAATAAAGCCTTTCTCGAGGTTCTCATCAAGATACACACGAAGGGCCTTCAACTCTGGTGCAGACAACGCATATAGAGGACCAAAGGGTGGACACGCACCTTCTTGAAGATCAATCGGACAGTCGTAGAGCCGGTGTTCAGGCAACCGATCAGCATTACATTTTTCAAATACGTCGGAGAAGTGTTGGTATTTTTCGGGAATAACATGGAGTGTGTTAGAAATGGTGCCACAAACAAACCCATCCTGGACGGATGATGGGGTAGTCAATTCGGAGTCGACCGTCTCCGAAGGATAGGAAACTGAATTTACCTTCATACTTTTGCACGAGCATCTTGGCTTGCTAAATGTGATCGAGCGGTTGCACCAATCCACTATTGGATTGTGCGCCTCCAACCACGTTAGTCCTAAGACGATCGGATGTCGAGGAGATGCGATGAGGTAAAAGGTGAGCTCCTCTTGGTGTGAGCCCACCCGAAGCCCTAATGGGATTGTAGCTTGAGTAATTGCACCTGACGAGAGGACGCACCCGTCGATGGCTTCAACTGGAATGGGTTTTGAGAGGCCAACGACAGGTACGCCATGTGCTTGGGCAAACGCGACGTCGATGAAGCAAGAAGATGCCCCAGAATCAAGTAAAGCAACAGACTGAATGGAACTAGAGTTAAACGAAAGCCATACCTCCAATGTGAAATTGCCTGATGGTCCGGCAATGGAACCAAGAGAATGTGGGCGACGGGAGATGTCCAGTTGCATGGCTCCTACTGCAACCGAACGATGTCGTTTTCCGGATGGTGGGGTCCGTTAGCTCTATGGAATTGTGGGCGAGTACTCCTAGGACAATGGCGAACGACATGACCGGAGGCGCCACAATACATGCACAAGCCATTAGCCCGCCGAAATTGTCGTTCAGCATCAGTCAATGGTCGAAATCGGGCTTGATCAATTTCCATGGGGACAGGAGCATCTGCCGAAGTAGGCGAGTGTGAGGATGCTTGGGGTTGTATGACCGGGGCGTGGCGTGGAAGTGAATGAGGTGGGAACCAAGTCCGGCGCTCTTCTTGGCGAAATTCGAAAAGACGATTGTCACAATGGACTGCTTGTGAAATCGCTTGGGATAACGAGGTGGGCTCCGGAAAGTTTAAGAGAAGATTCTTGACATTGCTTCGAAGACCGCGCCGAAAGTGATCAGCTAAAGCTTGATCATCCCAATTGACGTCGCATGCTAGTTGTCGAAATTCGGAAGCATAGACCGAAGTTGCACGTGAACCTTGTTCGAGTGCATAAATCTTGTTAAGAGCTGTACGTCGTCGGTCCGTCTCTCCAAATGTGGCCTCTAACTCGGCGAGGAAGGCGGGAAAGTCCTCCAATAAAGGTGATGAGGTTTCTACCAATGGTGCAAACCAAGCTTGGGCCGGACCGGAGAGAAGGGTGCCCACAAGGCCGACTTGTCGAAGACCATCTCCATAACGTTGAGGTTGTAGCCGAATGATAAGTCGAACTTGGTTGATGAACCCTCGGAAACGCGACCTCGTTCCATCAAATTTTTCTGGGAGGCTAACCTTAGGCTCAAGAAACTGTGACGAAGCTAGGCTAGATGTTGGTAGAAGATCGGGCTCTAGGCTAGGTTGTTGTGGGAGACTAGGGTTCGGGGGTTGTGAGGATAGGGAGGTACCGACTTGAAGTTCTTGTAAAGAATTTCGAAGAGCTTCATTTTCAAGTTGTAGTTGTCGCAAGGCTACCATTATTTGGCCTAACTCACTAGTTGAGTCGGACATAGCTATGGCTTATGAGAGGGAGAGCTATGAGGATGGGAAGGTGAACAAACTGTCACGGATCATAAACTCAAGAAACAACGAAGAAGATAACCAAATGGACAAGAAAGAAGATAGTACTAAAGGAAAGACTCCATAACTGGTGTTGTTCACCTTGAATTCCTTCAAGGTGAACTCCTCTATTTATACTACATGGCATGCATACTTGTTGCACGCATGTGAATCTACAATAGAGCATGTAGGTATGCATGCATGTGCCAAGTGTAAATACTACAAGGGAGCAACTATGCACATGATGCTAGCAAAATAATAAGGAACAATTACATACATAACTAGTACTAGATATCTTGGTTAACTCATAATAGTAGATTATAACATGGTCGTGTCAAGAGTTCGAATCTTGACAGTTAGGAGGGGTTAAAGGTGGTGTTTCAAATTTCATTAAGTATACAACAAGGCTACCCACTAGCACCATATCTATTTCTATTTTTTGTTGAAGTTATGTGCTTGTTTTTTGTTGGTGAAGATGTTGGATTGAATGGAATAGCTATGCCCCTTGATGGGACAAATGTTCTGGATGTAGAATTATCTAGATGGTTAGATTACTAATTTGCAAAAATGTAAACAATAGTGCAAACTTTTTGTACTACTTTAGGTGCATCAATTAATTGGAACAAATCAGTGGGTTTTTGGGTGACATCGAATTCCACTCCACAATGATGTCCTCATCTAGATTTCCGATGGATTCTCAAGGGAAACTCAGTTAGATATTTGGGATGCCAAGTAGCCTTCAAAATTTCTAGTGGGTAGAGTGATAGTAGTCAATCAAGTTCTTTTGTCTAGTCTTTGGTATATTATGTCACATTGGAGTTTTTTCAGATCATGTATGGGACAATTACAAAGATTGATCCGGAATGATTTGTGGTTTGGTAATGATGGAAATCATGCTAGGGCAAAGGTCTCATTACAACAATCCAAAGCTTTGGTTGCGAAATTGGTGATTGTTACCAGGATCAGAACCTTGGAAACAATTCTTATTATACAAATTGCAAAAGTTTGTCCCCAAATTGGTGGAGATTGGAGGCCCAATTTTTTATGGATTTTTATGGAACACAACAAGTTGGTTATTTGCTTGGTCTATTCTTAATTCATGGAAAGACGTTTCTCTTGATTTAGTTAAGAGATTGCCAAAACAAAAACTGAATTCTATGGATGACCCTTGATTTGGAATTCGTATTTTGCTGACAATAGGGGACATATGTTGGGAAGGCATACTCGATGTGCATGGGCAGAATTAGATTGCAGACCAACACAATCTATAGGTGCATGGACATCATTCCTGTCTACACCTATAGAACGATAATGCTTAATAATATAAGGGGTAGAAAGACAATATATTATGCGATATAAACCACCCTGTCTAATATTTAGATGCAATTTGGATCTTCTACACATATTGGGTTTATTTACTACATTGGATTTTTTCATTGGAGTAAAACCCTATATTGGGGAAGAAGTTTGTATGACCTTTGATGTACATGATGATGGTAGGTTAACTTTCACACATAAGGAAACTAATTTGTTTAGTTTTTTGTTTGCATAAAGAAGTGAGGGTGATTGCAAATGATGGATAAAATTAGGTCTTAGATCTGGATCAACAAAAGGTGAATTACTTTTGAAGGATATGGATTATGGAAAGGAGACCAATATCTAAATTAACTTGGATCTTGGAGAATTGTATTGAATGGTGTGGATTCAAGATAAGAGAAAACATGTGCCTTTTTGAAACATTATTTGAAGATTGGTAGGAAAATATTAGGTGCTAGATCATGGAAAGAACAAACCACAAATGCTTTCTAGAGACGAAGTGGACTTTCTCCATAACATTTCAAACAAATTTGGCAATGGTTGTGGGTTATAACAATGAGTAGGAAAAATGATTGTTTTTGTTGGTTGTTGGTTCATAGAGCTATACGAATTAATGGTTGACGAAAGGGAAATACAAGATGTGCTCTTTTTGTGTGGATCTAGTAGAGACTATTAAGCATTGTTTGTGGAGTTGTGGTTTTGTGATGGAAATATGGAAAAGAATGATAACAATGTTAATATCACTATATCCTTGAGAAGTGTATACATGGGAAGCGGTATTATGGGCGGTGGTAAAAGATAAACCAATGGTATACGAACAAGAAGTGGTTGCATATGCTATTGCTATGAGACATGGTTTGATGCAAAAAACATTAATACCTTTGAATCCATAAATAGAGATTGATAAACCTGAAATATGGCAATTGGTAAGTAGTATCACAATTTGGTATATTTGGGAGGCTCTATGGTTGAAGGTATTTCAAAATGTGATTGAAAGACCTACCCAAATAATTTTTGGGATTTGGACAGAGATTGTGCATAATCTCAGAGGTTCTTTGAATAATATAAAAGGTAATATGCAACAGGCTGAGCTCGGTTGGAGTTTCATGCCACCCGGGACATAAGCATATTTTATAGATGGATTTCTAATAAGGTAGAGTAGTTCTACTCTACACTAGAATATTTATTTAAGCCAATGGTTAGAATTTAGAAAATGGGCTTTACTAAAAGGTACATCTTGTATGTATAGCCTTAGGGTGTTTCTTCATACTAATGTAGTATCTTTTTTTTGAAAAAAAGGAAGTAGATAATTTTTGACATAGTGCCAACTTTTGCCATATGTAAATTCGAGTAATAGGTGATGGGTAGTCTGTTGGAGCTGACAAGAAAGAGTGAATCCTTAGGTTCCTTGAGGTCACAAATGTGTTAGCTTGAGGAGATCTTTACTGTCAAGACAAAGAGAGAGAGAGAGAGAGCCCAGATGGATGTAACTCAGTTGGTAAGGTTGCCCAATGGAGACCATGTGGTCATGGGTTCAACCCCTACATTCTACAGTGGCATCTAGATATATAAGAAGAGAGAGAGAGAGAGTGTGTGTGTGTGTTTGTGTGTTAAGATATAGAGACTCCCAAGACAATATGAAGTATATAATAGAAAGAAATGAGAAATTGGGTTTCGAACCCAAGATGCAATGCTTGTAGTGTTAAGAACTACACTAGGGTATGCTAATTACGAAAAGAAGAAGAAGAAAAAAGACTCTCAAGACAAAGAGAGAGAGAGAGAGAGTTAAAAGGAAAGTATTGTATTGTGTTGGGTTCTTGCTTTGAATCCCAAAAAGCTAACTCCACTTTAGGGTTACAAGAGTATTTTTAGACAGGGGGAAAAAACCTCCTAAAGAGGGAAAAAATGCCCCTGTAGTCCTAAGTGTGTTCACACATTACTGTCCTAAATGTGTTCACACACATCACTATCCTACGTGTGTTCACACATCACTGTCCTAAGTGTGTTCACACACATCACTACCAAAATATGTCTACAAATCCCCCTTGGAAGTGATGCGGTGAACAAGGAGCTGACACTCATGGTTAAACAAGTGCCAAGCTATGTGGATAGAGATGAATCCACAAATGGGATTAGGCCTAAAGCTTTGCGGAAAGCTTCAAATTTCTCCCTAGGCAGAGCCTTTGTGAAGAGGTCTGCAATGTTCTCCTGCGTGGGCACATAAGCCAAACTGATCTCTCCAGCGGAGAACCTTTCCCTGACATAGTGATAATGCACCTCAATGTGCTTAGTGTGAGCATGGAACACAGGGTTCCTCGCAACTGCCATTGCGCTCTGACTGTCAGTGAAGATGGTGGTGGCAGAAGACCACTCAAGTAGCAAAAGATGCGCTTAACTGCCTGCCAATGCTTAACTCCTGGGCAATGCATAAACCTGCTCATCTGAGAGACAACAAACTGAATGTCAGGTCGGGTTATGCATAAGCAAATCAAGCATCCAACTGCTTGCTGATAGAGAACAACATCAAATGCATCTCCAGCATCATGAAGGCTCAAACGTAAACCTGTCTCCATGAGAGTGGCAGTAGGTTTACAGTCTTCAAGGCCAAAACATTGTAATAATGTGTCGATGTATTTCGATTGACACAAAGCTATTCCACCATCAACTTGCATGAATTGAATGCCCAAATAATGATGTAAATGCCCCAAATCTGACATCTCAAAGGAGGCATGCAAATCAGCCTTAAAGTCACCAATATGCTTCTCATTGGGACCAGTGAGCAACATATCATCGACATACACAACCATGATCAGAAATACATCATCAGCATGCTTAACATATAAGGTGGTTTTAGTTGGACTATTCTCAAACCCAAACGCAATCAAATAGGCATGTATCTTTTCATACCAAGAACGCGGTGCTTGCTTCAAGCCATATAATGCCTTTCGCAACCTAAACACTTTGTGTTCATGCCCTTTTTGCACAAAACCATGGGGTTGGGATACATACACTTCTTCATGAAGATCACCATTTAAAAATGTTGTTTTAATGTCCAACTAATGTAAATTCCAACCACGATGAGCCGCAATTGTACAAATGCTACGAACAATAGTCATACGACAGGTCTCATCAAAATCAATGCCTTTTTCTTGGGCATAACCTTTCACAACAAGCCTAGCCTTATACCTGTCAATTGTTCCATCAGGTTTACACTTTAGTTTATATACCCACTTAGTGCCAATAGCCTTCTTGCCAGGAGGCAAGTCACATAAAGACCATGTACCAGTCTTCATAATAGCCTCATATTCTGATTGCATAACATCCATCCAATTTTCTGAATTTTGTGCTTCATCAAAAGAAACATGCTCACTCTCATTGCAAAGACTAGAGGTAGCCATTGCATAACAATATGATGCAAAAGAAGCACTATGATAACTTGAACGAGTACGGTATGGCAAAGGAAAATCCAATTTACTGTCTTGTAAAGTCTGCAACAACCATCTAGACAGTCTTTGCCTCCTCTATATCAGCCCTCTCATTAATAAGTGCATCATGTAAGTCACATCAGAAATAGAATGATCTGCATCAGAAATGGAATGATCTGCATCATTATGAGTAGCTTCCAAAGGCTAAGAAGGTGCCTCAAGTGGGTCAACACTAAATTGTCCACTTGTAAACAGAGGCAACAAAGTGTCATACACATCTTTGGAGCTAACTGATGTCTCCTTCGTACATGAAAGAAGTGGTTGAATTGCATCCTCCACAAAAACAACATCACGGCTAACCAAAATGTGTTTAGATTGTGGATGATACAAATGATAGCCTTTACTTTCAAAACTATATCCTACAAAAATACATTTCACTGCTTTATCATCCAATTTTTTGCGTTGTTGTTTAGGCACTAATGCATATGCCAAACAACAAAAAACACGCAGATGAGCAACAGATGAATTTTGGCCATGCCAAGCTTCATATGGAGTGATAGAGTGCAATGCTTTAGTGGGACACCTGTTAAGTATAGATGTTGCACACATGACAGCCTCAAGCCAGAAACTATGTGGTAAGGCCTAACTTTTGACCATACACCTCACCATTTCCATGAGTGACCTGTTCTTTCTTTCAATAACTCTATTTTGTTGAGGTGTATACGACATTGTACACTGATGTTTTATCCCATGTTCAGCCAAAAATGCATTAAACTCAGAAGACATATACTCCCCCCCTCGATTAGAACGGAGGGTGCCCATTTTACATGAGGACAAATTCTCAGCCAAAGCTAGAAATTGTTTGAAGCACAGAAACACTTCGGACTTTGCCTTCAATGGATATACCCATGCATGCCTAGAAAAGTCATCAATGAAAGTCACAAAATAAAGATAGTTCCCAAGAGAATGTGTCTACATAGGACCACAGACATCGCTATGAACAAGCTGCAATTTCTGCGTAGCTCGAACTAAAACATCTTTTGGAAAGGATGAACGATGCATTTTGCCCAAAATGCAGTCTTCACAAACATGCTTCCGAGGTGCCTCAAGTTTGGGCAAGGAGGACACCATTTTAGATTTCTCCAAGCGAAGCAAACTTGCAAAATTTAGATGACCAAAGCGTGCATGCCAAATCTTTGCATCTGAAATAGCCTGAGAATCCTATATTGCCTAGGCTGAATCATTTATAGATCGTTCATAATCTACGAGCTTATACAACCCACGACATAAAATGCCAGAAGCAATAATAACATCCCCATTGGACAGATCATGAATTGTACATCTATCATCAACAAATTTAACAACCAAGCCAACCTTGGCTAATGCTGAAACCGACAACAGATTTTTCTTGATCCCTGGCACAAACAAAGCATCTGACAAGATGAAAGGACTACCATCAACAGTAGTCAAAATGATCTTACCAACACCTATAACTGGATAAGATGAGTTGTTGGCGCATGTGACAGTATTCCCTATAGGGGTAGGCTCCAATGAAGTCAAGAAATTGCGTTGCGAGGTAATATGTTTGGTTGTCCCATTGTCGAAGTACCAAACATTTGATTGTACAACATACATACATTGTTCAGGTGAAGATAGGTCAAAACTACAAACAATAGTAAATGCCCATTCTTCATTCTGCACAAGATTTGAAGACTTTGTTTTTGGTGTAGAAACTTCTGCAACAACGAGTCCTGCCTCTTTTTTCTTTGCCTCTTTTGCAGCCAATTTTGGACAATTCTTTATAATATGATCAATTCCTTTACAATATTTGCAAAATAGTTTTTGTTTCTGCTCTTGTTTTTTTTCATTCACTTGTGAATTATTGGCAAATCTTTGCTTGCTAGCAAAAGAGTTCCATTTACCTTTGCCCTTCTGACTAGCTAGGAAAGCTTGATCTGCAACACACATAATAGACCTATTTTAACTAGACTGATCTTCCTATAACAAAACAGAGACTAGCTCCTCAAATGATAAGGCATTGGGATTGCCTTTCATCATTAAACGAAGAGTAGAAGCAAAAGTCTGATATGAATCAGGAAGACCATTTAGAATGGTCTGCACAAGTGAACTATCTGATATCATTTCATCAGCAGAAATTAATTGTTCCTTTAAATCTTTGATTTTTGTAAGAAAATTGTCCATAGAATCACCTTCATTCATGTGCTCGCTCTCCAATTGTTTTCGGAGATAAGCAACACGAGCCTCATTTCTTGCTTGGTACAAAGTGGTAAGAGTATCCCAAGCATCCTTTGCTGTCTTACAAGAGCGAATATGGGGAATAATGGCACGTTTCACAGACAAAGCTATCAAAGCATGTGCATGCACATCTCTGCCATCCCAATGAAGTTGCTCTGCAGTTGGTACAATAGAAACTGTAGCATGGGCATGAGAAGGATGATCAACATCCTCAACAAAATCAGTACCATCAACATTTGTGTTCTCAACAACAAGACATTTTTCAGCCCCTTTGCTACCAATACATGGCGTATCATATAAGCCCAAAGAGGGTAATTTGCTCCATCCAGTTTATCCTCAACAACAAGCATTCAAAATACATTGTTGTTCTCAGCCCTGGCCGTGGACTAAACACGTTTTGATGTAAAAAATGGACTGCTGAAGGGAATAACGTACCTCTTTGACTTGAAAGATGAACAAGTGACGAGAAAAGGGAAGCAAATCTGATTTCTGAGGGCTATATTAATGTCTTGGAAGACTCAAGGAGTCTTTTTCTAGGATTGAATCGACTTGGAAGCAGAAAAAAAACACAACTGAAACCGCGCAGAGAAAGAAAACATGCAAAAATTTGTTTTTTCAACAGCAGAAAATGCCACCACAGATGGCACAGACGAACTATGCATGAGAGCCGTTGTGTTGCTGCTCAAATGTTGCTTTGTAGCTCTAATACCACTGTTGGGTTCTTGCTTTGAATCCCAAAAAGCTAACTCCACTTTAGGGTTACAAGAGTATTTTTAGACAGGGGGGAAAAACCTCCTAAAGAGGGAAAAAATGCCCCTGTAGTCCTAAGTGTGTTCACACATTATTGTCCTAAATGTGTTCACACACATCACTATCCTAAGTGTATTCACACATCACTGTCCTAAGTGTGTGTTCACACACATCACTACCAAAATATGTCAACATATTGCACTATAAAATGGATTACAAAGAGTAGGCAATAGGGAGCTATAGAATGGCGTTGAACCAATTTGGTTTTGGGATGATTAAGAGATCCCTAGTTATAAGTCCCTATAGAGTATTCTAGAAGGTTCTAGAATATAGAGGAATCTAGAATCTTATAGAGTATTCTAGAAGGTTCTAGTATATTGAACAATCTAGAATATTCTAGGACATTCTAGAATGTAGAGTAATCTAGAATATTCTTATGATATTAAATTATATATTCTAAAAACTATATATATAAGCATATCATTACAATGGATTTGACATGTGTATAACAAGGTTGTGGGTTCAAATCCTTTCCAGACATCATGTGAGTGTCATCATGACACTATCCCCCTTCTTCGACGACACGTATTACGGGCCGTATGGTTTGTACTAGGACCTGGTTTACGAGGATATTGGCGATGAAATGCGGTGACCATGTTCGTGGCATTGGCAAGATTTACTACAGGTTCCCAAGTTCGATCATTGGGGGTATAGCCTAACCAATCAACCAAGTAATACAACTTGTGCACGATTTTAGAATCGAGAATGGCAGCAACCTCAAATTCGGGTCCGTCCGTCCAAGAACTCAACAGGTGGGGGGGGGATTGTAAGATGACCTTAAATTGAATTGCTAGTGTAAGGTTCCAAAAGGAATACATGAAATATCGGATGAAGACGCATGTGTGGAGGGAGGCCAAGACGAAATGCAACATCACTTATCTTACCAGTGATCATATACGGGCCAAAATGTTGGTAATCCAATTTACTGCAAGGCCTAGTGGTCTTGATGGCGTGTTGGAGAAACCATACACGATCCCCAATACGAAACTTTTTGGAGGAGTCTAGGCGATGCCGATCTGTAAGCCTCTTGTATGTAACTTGAGCATCATGCAAATTGTAGAGAATGGTAGTGTGAATTTTTTGGAGGCAACTAAGACGATCCTCCGCAACAGGGTTGGTAGGCACTTCTGGATGCGCATTCATCATCCACGGAGGATGACATCCTGTATTGGCGAAAAATGAGGAATATCCCGTAGAAGAATGGACTGAGTTGTTGTAAGCGAATTCAGCCAAGTGCAAAAAGTCAACCCAATCATCTTGTTGGTAGTTGATGAAACAATGAAGATATTGCTCTAAAGTTTGGTTGGTATGCTCACTTTGGCCATTAGTCTCAGGATGATAGCCTAAAGAAAGCTTAACCAAAAGTCAGAGAGGTTTGGACATGTGCTTCCAAAACTTTGAAATGAATTGTGGACCACGAACACTAATAATATCATTTGGAAGACCATGATGCCTAAATACCTCCCGTATAACTAGATTGACCACCTCTTGACTAGTAATAGGCTTTGTACATGGCAAGAAATGTGCCATTTTGGTAAGTCGATCGACCACCGTGAGAATTGCATCAAAACCTTTTGAAACTGGGAGATCGGTAATGAAATCCAAGGATATAGACTTCCAAGGATTTTCAGGAATGGGAAGTGGTTGTAGTAAGCCGTAGGATCGGTGTCGAGGATTCTTTGATCGACAACATGTATCATAAATGTGAACATACTCCTGAACAAAATGACGAAGGTGAGGTCACCAATATTGCCGAGAAACTAATTCTAGAGTTTTCAGAACTCCAAAATGTCTAGCCATTGGTATGTCATGGCAATGTTGTAAAACTTGTAATTGTGGGGGACCATCAGGAACATATAATAGGTTTTGTCGAAATAGAAACACATCGTGCCAATAGAACTGATGATAGTCATGACAAGGGTTTTTCGACTGCGAGCAAGAAGCACAATCGGGGATGATATGATCCAAAACATCATTGGCGAATTCATCTGTGCTCATATGATCTCGAATGGAATCACGAAGAGTGGAATCTTCAAGTGTTGTTATGGCATTAGCTACCATTAATCGTAGATGATTAGGACCCAAAAGGATTTGTTTTTTATGCTCAAATGCAGGTTCCCCTAGACGAAGTTCCATATAAGAGCGTCGAGCAAGAGCATCTGCTTTGCCTTGTTGCATCCTAGGGCGATAGATGATTACAAAGTCAAAGTGAGTCAAAATTTGCGCCCATCGGGCTTGACGTTGATGCAAGGCTCTAGCATTTTGGAAATATGTCAGGTTCTTATGATCGTTATAGACAATGATTTGCTGAGAAGAACCTTCTAGAAAATGTTGCCATTGTTGAAAAGAATCCACAATTGCAAGAAGTTCTTTGTCGTGGATCTCGTAGTTGATCTCTGCAGCTTCAAACTTTCAGGAATGAAAGGCAACATGATGTAGTTGTCCATCATCTCTAGTCTGTGATAGGACACTCCCTAGTGCAAAGTTAGATGCATCAACTTCAAGGATGAAGCGTTTTGTTGGGTCGACATGTGCTAAAATCAATGCCGTTGTAAACGCTCGCTTTAAACTTTCAAATGCCTCGGCTGCATCGGAACTCCATATGAATGGTTGATTTTTGTGTGTGAGTTGAGTGAGTGGAAGCATGAACTTCGAATCATTTTTAATAAATTTCCGATAAAAATTTGCAAACCCAAGAAAACATTGCACACATTGCACATCGCGCACTGAAAAGGACGTCTACCAATCCAAATTAGCTTGAACCTTCATGGTGATACAATATACCCCAAAAATTCCACTTGATTCTGGCCGAAACTACACTTTTCTAATCTTGCGTAGAGACCATATTCTCGTAGTCGACGTAGTACCTGACAAACATGTTTATCATGCTCCTCTTGGGTCTTCGAGTAGATCAAAATGTCATCTAGGTAAACTGTAGTGAAGATATCGAGAAAATCTCGAAAAATATCATTCGCCATATGTTGGAAAAGTACAGGTGCATTCATGAGACCAAATGGCATCACAATATACTCGAAATTTCCATAGCGAGTGTGAAAAGCAGTTTTCCATTCATCCCCTGAACAAATCCGAACTAGATTATATGCACCGCGAAGGTCCAACTTCGTGAAATATTTTGTTCCACTGAGACATTCCAAAATATTCGGGATTAATGGTAGATCATATCTATTCTGGATAGCGGCGGCATATGCTTCACCCTAATTGATAATCAATCGAGTTTTCTTTTAAGTGGACGACATTCATAGCTTTACCTCTTAATAGAGGCACGTCGATCTTTGGTTGAATCTTTGGATCTCAAAAACCCATTTCGTGAAATTCCCCTCTAGCTCAAGAAACGAGGTCATATATGGTTTTACTTTCCTCTTAGCCATCGGGTCTTATGGGTCCTACGTTACTACAGGGACCATTCTCTCGACGATTTCTCAATTGTTTTAGCCTTGACCCCTGCAGCTCAAGCTGACCCTGCGCACTTTATTTAACCCTCGATAATCCACGACCAAGCGAAGAGACCCATTCTTTTTCTTAACAAAGAAGATAGGTGCACCAACAGGGGATCTACAATGCCGAATGAATTTGTTTGCCAAATTCTCGTCGATATATTCCCGCAAAGTCTCTAGCTCTACAGGTGAGAGATTATAAATCAGCCCCCATGGAGGTTCTTTTCCTAGTTGTAAGTCAATAGGGTAGTTGTATGGCCAATGCTCCGACAATGTATTAGCCTTCACCTTATCAAAGACATCTGCAAACTCTTTGTATTTCTCTGGTAGTTTAACGTTTGCTTCATGTAAGGTGGATGATGGAGGTGCGACTATTGCGAATATGAACATGTCCTTGTTCCCCCCTTCCTCACGTAACTGATGTAGAGATATGGTCGATAACTTATGGGATCCAATATCTCATGTCGGAGATTCTTGGGTCTCCTCAATTGTTCTTTTCATCCAATCAATCTTTAGGTTATGGAGTTCAAACCAAGGGAGACCTAGAACTATTGGGTGTTCTGGACTACGAATAATGTTGAAAGAGATTATGCTTGCCAAACCGCCAAAAACTATACAAATTGGCTCGGACTCCTCGACTATATCACCTAATGCTATGGGACAGCCATCAATGATTCCTACGGCTACTGGGTTCGGGAGCTTATTCAAGAGGATGTTTTGGGACAATGCAAACTCACGATCCATGAAACAAGAGTTGGCTCCAGAATCTAGGAGGGTAGAGGTTGGGACTTAATGACATGTAGATGTGGTAAGCTCAACTTGTGCAGAAAGAACTCTACTAACTTGATTTGATGAAATGGAACCACGATTAGGAACTAGCTCTACATATCTAGGATGGTTCAACCAAATGGCTCCTATTTTTGTCGGAATTACTCGTTTAACACATCCTCTAATTGTCTCAAAGTCAAGACATCGAATATATTCTCATGGCATGGGCCATTAGGCTTACTTATGTTATTAGAAGTAATAATGGAACTTGTAGTAAGGTTGTCATGTGCACTTACTTGGTATACTTGACGTTTAGGTTTATGTGGACAATTCACGGCTATATGTCTTGGACCGCCACAATATAGGCATAGGCGGTGCACTCGACATCGTTGCTTCTCATCATCTGATAAAGGCCCTCGATGTTGTGTTGACTCTATTTCCATCGGAGTTAGGCCATCCTTTGCAATGGGTCTGGAAACTTGTGGATGCGTTGCAACTATGAAAGCGTACATCTGTTCCGGTTGGCGGCGTAACATTTGTTGGCACTCAGAACAATGCTCAAATAGGCGATTATCACATCATCGATTAATGGCCTATGTAAGAGACTTCGGATCTTCATGGAAAGTAAGAAGAATATCATTGACATCATTACACAAACCTTGACGGAATTGATCCATTAAGGCCGCCTCATCCCAAGGGATATCGCATGCCAAGAGACGGAAATCAGTTGCGTAAGCCGACACAGGACGATCTCCTTGTCGAAGCCTTCGAATCTTGTTTATCACCATCCTAGTGCTTTCGATGTCTCTGAAACTAGCTTGAAACTCCTTAACAAACGCCTCAAATTCCTCCAGCAACGGTGATTTCTTCTCGAGAAGTGGTGCAAACCATGCTAATGTCGTTTCATATAGCTCGGTTCCCACTAATCCCACACGAGCAACGTCAGTTGGGTACCGATTAGGATGTAACTGAATAACCTGAAACAGACTTGATTCAAAAAGCCTCGAAATAAAGACCTCGTACCATCAAACTTGGCAGGGAGGCTAATCTTTGGTTCTCTAGGGGGAGTTTTGAGCCCCCAACACTTGTTCTTGTAATGACAATATAGTAGCCTCGAGTTGGTGAACATGTTGCGGCAACTCTTCATATTGTTGAGCTTTTTCGGTACTCACTTGTTGTAGGTCCCCACGTAGCCTTTGATTTTCATGGTGTAAAGAAACAAGAGATGGATTCTATGCAGCGGAATAGATATGAATTGTGTTTGTGTATGAGAGAGAGAGAGAGAGTGAGAGAGACAAGGAGTAAGGCACAGAGAATACGCAAGGTAAAGTATATTAACAAAGGAGAAAGACTCAACATTATACAAGGTGGGAGGAGGGTGCTTTATATAGTCACCCTCTCTCTTCATTAACTACAAGACTCATGGAGCATGGGGAATGTGAAAGCTCATAAGTTATGTGTCATAGAATATGATTCTATGACTCATACTAAATGCTAGAATACAAAGTGGTGACATAATGGTGACTCTTGACCGTCGGAGTGTCTATTCAATCTCAAGGTGAGTTCACACACTAGACCAAGTTGAGCTTGATTCTCAACACACCCCCTCAAGCTCAAGTTGGGTTGGTTTCAGATGGTATCTGAAATCCGCTTCGACTCGCGTTCCGTAGTCCGCGTCGACTCACATTTATGCGGAGTTGCGGAATTCGTGCTCCAGCTTGTGTTGTGCGTAGTTGCGAAGGCTGTGCTTTGGCTTGTGTCTTTCTTCGCGGCTTTGCACGGTAGATCGGCTCTTCGCAGCTTCGTTGTGTAGTTGTGGAATCCACGCGTTATTGCGTAGTGTCTTCAGTACTCCCCCTCAAGCTTTGCAAGTCAGGGATCGTCAATCTGAGATCGGTCATGAATTGCCATAGCTTGTCGACTCCTAAGGCTTTAGTGAAGATGTCAGCCGTTTGAAGATTTGTGCTAATGTGTTGTAGGTCGACATCGCCAGCTAGAACGCACTCTCGAATGAAGTGATAGTGCACTTCGATGTGCTTTGTCCACCCGTGGAACACCGGGTTCCGAGCCAGATAGATACTGCTCATGTTGTCGCAGTAAAGGGAAGACAGATCCTTGATGGGTACACCCATATCCTTCAGTATCCTTTTGAGCCATACGGCTTCACATGCGGCCACTGCCGCATCCCTGTATTCCGCCTTTGTGCTCGAAAGAGCGACGATTGGTTGCTTTTTGCTACTCCAAGATATTGCTCCGCTGCTGAGGGAAAAAACAAATCCGGAGGTTGATCTTTTGTCGGCTTTGTAGCCGGCCCAATCAGCGTCTGTCGTCGTATTGGCATCGCGGTCTTGTAGAGGATGCCGCAATCCATTGTGCCGCTCACGTATCGTAGAACTCACTTAGCGCAATCCAAGTGAGTATCACGCGGTGTTTGCATGAATTGACTAAGGAGACCGACCTGATAACTGAGATCGGATCGAGTGATCTTGAGGTAGATGAGACTCCCGATGAGTTGCTGATACTGAGTCGGCTCACACGCTTTGGTGCCAAAGTTCGCATCTAGTTTGAGATTGCAATCGAGCGGGGTTGACGCGGATTTGCACTCAACCATACCGAACTTGTATAACAAGTTGAGGATGTAGTGCCATTGAGAGATCATGATTCCGGCCGGAGTCCGAATTACCTCGATGCCGAGGAAGTAGTGGAGCTCCTTCATGTCCATCATCTTGAACTTGTCGGAAAGGAGGGTTTTGACCTTATTGATTTCAACGAGATGCTCGCCTCCAATGACTAGGTCATCCACATATAAGATGATGACGATCGGACTTGTGGAATCGCTTCGTATGTAGAGGGAGTTGTCCGATTTTGACATACGGAAGCCGATTTGGTGAAGATATTGTGTTATCTTCGAATGCCAAGCATGCGGTGCTTGCTTGAGGCCGTAGAGTGGCTTCTTGAGTCGGCATACAACTTTCAGATGGGTGCTCGAGTTGAAGCCGGGTGGTTGTATCATGTACACCTCTTCTAATTCGCCTTGTAGAAAGGTGTTCTTGACGTCCATTTGATGGAGGTGCCACCCTTTCACCGCGGCAAGCGCAATTACGATCCGTACCGTCGTCATCTTTGCCACTGGGGCAAAGGTCTCCTCATAGTCAACTCCGTGCGTTTGGGCGTAGCCTTTCGCTACAAGTCGTGCTTTGTAGCGGTTGACGGAACCGTCGGCATTGTACTTCACTTTGTAAATCCATCTGCATCCGATCACCTTTTTGTGTGGTGAGGTGGGAACGAGATCCCATGTCTCGTTCTTGCGTAGTGCCTACATCTCCTCGTTCATGGCTTCGATCCATCGAGGATCCTTGGCTGCTTCGGAAAATGTTTCCGGCTCGCGTACTGTCGCCACCTTCATCATAAAGGCATAGTGATATGCCATGTAGTCGTTGTAGCCAAATCGACTGACCAGATTCTTTTCACGGGTGGAGCGACAAAGCTTTTCATTTGCAGAGATGAGGGCTTTCTTAGCTACGATTGGTACATCGAAGCCGCCGAACTCACTGTCAAGTGAGTGAGTCGACTCATCGTCTTCGTATTCCAACATTTTCGCCTTGCCTTTGTCCATCTTCGGGCTAGGCCGTTGTCGTGAAGAAAACCGTCCACGAGCGGAATCGGTGCGCCGGAGCATAGGAACCGGCTCTTCATGCACGTACGCCTTACGTTGTACATAGAAGATCCTAGGTAGGAAGATTCGGTAGGTAAGAAGTTAATAGGAAACGGCTCCCTTCATGCCTATAAAAGGAGGGAGACGAGGAGGAGGAAGATATAGCGAAGTAAGAGAGGACGAAGTGTTGTCGGATTGTGGGCCGAAGGCTTCTCTCTCTTCCAAACTCCATAGCTCCTTTCTGTGCAGGTTTCGGGAGGCTCGCGCTGCTCTGAGGAATGCCCGAGTGCTTTCGGCAGCACCTCCAACCTACTCCTTTCTTTCTGTGCGTTTACGAAGAGGCATCGGCATCTGTTCGCCGGCCTGTTCGGTTGTAACCGACTTCGTCCTCTTGTTGTTTTGTCTTTGTTAATACATACATACATTCGTGTCTCTATGTGTCGCTGTCCCACTCGCGTCTTTGGGTCGAAGGGCCGTGTCCCTGTGGATCTACGCTCGCACGTAGCGGGTCTCTTCTCCTTTCTCTCTTGCTCTTCGGTATAGGACCCCCGAGGTCCCGCCTCGTTCCACGCATCCGCGAGGAATACCTCGACATCTTGGTGAACCCGACGTGAAGGAGGCGGCAGAAGAGCAAAAGATGAAGGGGTCGGATCTGGCAGAGGCCATGGCTTCGGCCGTGGATCGGATATTGAGTGCACGCGAGGGCACCGGCGCCCTCGATAGAGCCATTGAGGCGGTCGTCGGTACGATCGGCCGGTTCAGCGGAAAGGATGCCACGAAGTATTTGGCGTCCTACGGGGCAGAAATGCTGATGCGGGACATTCCGGAAGAGAGGCGTCTTGCCGGGTTTCCTCCAGTGGCGATGCCGAGCATCCATGCGGAGGTGCTCGAGGTGCGGGCGGAGAGCCGTACCTGGGAGGAGTTCGAAGGCCGACTCCTAGAAAAATACGGTGTCGTGACGTGGCTCGCCTAGAAGCGTAGCGTTGCGCACACAAAGGATAACGTGAAAGTGAGGAAGGAATCACTGGGATTATGGACGGAAGAGACGAAAGAGTAGAGATGGAGTGTTTAGAGATCAATAAGATATGACAAAATAGGATGTTTAAGGAATATAAGATAAGACAAGATAAGATATAAAATAATATATGAGAAAGTGTATGAAATTTATAATCATTTTCTTGAAAGAGTTACAAAATGATTGTACACGTCGTTGATCCTCCGAACTTTGTCTTGCAAGGTAATCGCTCTTCTCTTTCTTGATCGTAGACCACTACAATCTTCACTTCAATATTTTGATGAAGATAAGGCTCGAACCGCCTCCCTCTTGTTGAGAGTTGACCACCACGACCGCCAAGCTAGAGCTCCACCTTTTTCTTGACTTCTTCCTTTCTTTCTCTATTTTATGATATCTCTTATGTAATATATATTTGATTGATATCTCATACCTATCCCCTTTGATCTTCTCTTTCACCATTTAAATAGGTGCCCCCATGCATATGATGCATTGGAGGATACAAGTCATGCATGTAGTGCATGAAATGCATGTGATGCATGATCGCCATTTGGCGTTCATGCATTACATGTGATGCATGATAAACATCTCGCTCATTTGAGCTTTTATGTATGAAACAATATATGCAATAACAATAAACATGAAAATATAATCTTAAAGAGAAAGGGCCTAGCCTAATGGTAGGTGTGTTGACTTTGGTGTATGAGGTTGTTGGTTCGAGTCTCAAAATACTACAACATACAACTTTATTTTTATATCATGAAGCAAATCCTTTATGTAATATAAACTATATATAAAGTATGCTTTATTGTATGTAAATTACTAGTATAGAGTAAATGGTAAGATTTGAGAGTCATAGGGTGGGCTTATTGGTTCAAGTCCTCTCTTGTTCGTGTAATATAATATATTTATCTATATATATATATTATTTTTCTTTACATATATATAATATTATCATATGTGTTGTTATAAAACATTATCAAATGTTATTTTAGTTACATATTTATCTTATTGTAGACTTTTAATGTGAAGCTTTCGTACTTCACGACAACGGGTTGGACGACGCGCTCCGGCTTTCGAAACGGGACTTCATGGAATGGGTGGAGTCCCCCGGCAAGGGAAGAAATGCGTCGGCACTCCTCCGGGAGTTCGAAGAACGCTTTGCGCGCCTTTCGGCGCTTGACCGAACCGTTCTGGATACGAGCCGGGTCCTATTGTTCGTCAAGTCGGTGGACGAGCGGGACCGGGATCAAGTCGGCTCTTTGCTGGAAACCGAAGACGGGCTAACGACCGACTGGGCTGCGGTTAAGAGAGTCTGTGGCCGTTTCAACAAACGGCTAGAATGGGCTGACAACGGGGCGGCTGGTGCGGGCTCTGTCACAGCAAGGAGGCTTGAACCGGCACCACAAGGGCGAAGGGAAGAAACCCGAGAATGGCTAGAAACCGGTCCGGCTTCGACCGGCATGGTTAGTGGCTCGTCCGGAGGAGCAGCGCTGGAGGAGTTGACGTGGGCGATAAAGGATCTCCAGATCGCCCAGACTCGAAGGGAAGGCGGCGAACCGGCTCGTGACCGACGGCCGGTAGCAGGGAACAGGTGCATGTGGTGCGACGAGGTCGGCCACATCCGGAAGGACTGCGGCGATTTCGCTGAGGCGTTGAGGAACCGGGTGGTGTACCTGTGGGAAGGCCGGGTGCACGCCGGCGATACCAGAAGGGCCCTAAACCGAAACGACGGGCGAGGAGGTATGAAAAGAATGATGGAAGAGGCAGCGGCCCGACACGTGGAGGCCATCCACTACTCGGCGTCGGCCGGCATTCGGGTCGGGGGCAGCGAGGCCCGAAAGGAGGGCAAAGATGGATTCTGGTCGGCAATGCTGGGAGGTCTTGCCGGCACACGAGTGAGGAAAGATGAAACGGACCACGCTGAAAGACGGGTCTGGGAAATAACTGGGTGGAGCGATCCGGTCGAGGAGAAGACGGGCTTCGTAGAAGCCGCCTGCCGGAACTACGAGGCTCTGGTAGAAGACAAACGAGTGGGGAAAGCCAGAGCGGCCGGGCCCTCACAACGGTACGAGACCCGATTCGGGCAACGACGGAACGATGCCGGTGGGTCCAGCTCGCAGGATAACCCCAGGAAGGGCGGATACGGACTGGGGACGGAAATAGAAAGGACCACGGACCTACGAAAGGTCCTAGAAGAGCGGATCCTCGACAGCAAAGTGTAGCTGTCATTGCGGGAGGTGCTAGGGATCGCTAAGAAGGAGTTCCACGATTCCATTGTTGACTTGGTGAAGCGGAAGAGGCTGTCGACGGAGATGGAACCGGAAAGGCCGGTGGAGGTGCGGACGACGCACATCGACGATTTGGCGCTGGAAGATGAGTGGGCGGAGAGCCACTATTCGAGGCCACACTGAGCCCGAGCGACCACGGAGACCCTGGTAAAGATCGGAGATGTTCAGGAACCGGTGGTGGCATTGGTGGACCACGGTTCGGAAATAAACCTGATGTCCATGGACTTCTATAAGAAGGGAAAGTGGCCGATCAACACCAAGCACGGGTGGAAGATACGGGCGGCGACACGCGCCACCGAGGAACTGCACGGGGCCTGCCCGAACGTGCGAGTTAAGATCGGCGACGTCGAGATTGACCAGCACTTCTTCGTATAGGAGACGTCCTCGCACCTGGTCATATTAGGGGAACCATACATCATGGCGGCGCGAATGGAGACCAAGGTGCTGGACAACGGTTCGGCCTACGCGAGGGTCAAAAGCCAGGACGGGAAGGTAAGGCCAGTCGCGGCACCCTTACCGGAGGGCAGCAAGTCCCGGATCAGAGGGGTTGCGTCGGACCCCAGTTTACGAGATCCGGTCTGCATAGGACACACCTTCACCGACGGAACGCTCCGGGAGCTCAAAATTGGTGGGGGCGGGTTCCTACTGCCGGCGGAGGAAGACCGGTTTCGGAGAATGCTTGGAAGGCACGGGAAAGCCTTCGCATTCTCGCCGGAAGAGATCGGGTGCGTAGACCCGACAATCGTGGAGCCGATGGTGATATTCACGGTACCACATGTACCGTGGAATCTCAAGCCGATTCCAGTACCGAGAGCTCACATCCCGAAGTTGATGGAGCTATTGAGGCAGAAAGTCGATATGGGTATTCTCGAACCGTCGAGCGCGCCATACTCGAACCGATGGTTTACCGTACCAAAGAAAAACGTAACATTGCGCTTCATTCAGGACCTGCAGCTGGTCAACAGAGTGACCATTCGGAACGCAGGAATCGGACCGACCATAGACGAGTTCGCGGAGGCCTTCGCCGGGAGGTCGATTTACTCGGTCGGTGATCTGTACTCGGGGTACGACCAGTTCCAGCTAGCCGTGGAGAGCAGGGACATTACGACGATGCGAACTCCCCTCGGCCTAGTGCGAATGTGTACCCTGCCATAAGGAGGGACCAACTCGGTGGCCCACATGGTGAATGCAATGAACAAGGTACTGAGGGATTGTATCCCGGACATCACCATGCCATTTCTAGACGACATCCCGATAAAGGGGTGCCCGGTGGAAGAGAAGGACGCGACACTCGGACCGGATGGATGCCGGCGATTCGTGGCAGCACACATCGACGACTGCGAGAAGGTGCTACAAAGGCTAGAGGATGCGAGGCTCACCTTCTCCAGGGAGAAATCGGCCTTCGGGCAATCAGAAATCCTGGTGGTCGGACACCTATGTGGACCATATGGCCGGAAGCTGTCTCCGGCAAAAGTAGAAGCCATCTCCGCGATGAAGACCGACTATAGCTCGGTTACGGAAGTTCGGAGGTTCCTGGGGGCATGCGCATTCTACCACATATGGATCCCACACTACGCCCACGTTGCGGAGCCGCTATACGGGTTGCTGAAGAAGGGGCGGAAATTCGAGTGGTGAGACGAGCACACGGAGTCGGTCCGGAAGCTGAAGGAAGCTCTTGCGGCAGCACCGGCGCTCCGGAAGGTTGTCTACGAGAAGGGTACCCCGGTATACATAACGGTGGACACGAGTCCGACCGGGATCGGATGGGTCGTCAACCAAGAAGACAAGGACGGCATTCGGTTCCCGATCCGATTCGGCGCGAAGGTCCTCAGTGAGCGACAGCGAGGGTACGCCCAGGTTAAACGCGAACTCTGGGGTATCGTTTCGGCAGTAAAGGCCGACAAAGACTACCTGATCGAGAGGAAAGTGATTATCGAGACGGATTGCCTGCCAATTCTCGGCATGGTTTCCGGATGCGCGACACCGGACCTGGCAATGCTCAGGTGGATAACGTACATCAAGTCCCTGGATCCGGAAATACGACACATTTCCGGAAAGGACAACGCCATGGCCGACATGCTTTCGAGGGCGAGGTTTGATGACAAGGGCGGCATGGTTTCGGAGGACGAAGAAGTCGGCGTGGACTTCTTCGAGGCGGCGTACGTGACGACCGATGGGACGAGCACTCCGGCACTTAACGACTTCGACAAGAGCAAGTACGACGGCGAGTGGCTCCAGATCGGTGGATTTTTGAGGACAATGACGCCGGATGCGTCATGGGCGAAGGACGAGGCCAACCGGATCCGGAAGAAAGCTTACCGATTCTTTCTCCGGGACGGATACTTGTGGAAGCACCCGAAGAAGAGGAACGGCGTCCCGCTCCGGGTGGTGGCGATGAAGGAAGAACAGGAGGAGCTGCTGATAGCCTACCACGACAGCCCTTGGGCCGGACACCGTGGAACCTGGGCCACGTTCGAGAAGATAAAGGGGAAGTACTGGTGGCCGGGACTGTACCGGGACGTGCATCGGTTCGTGACAACTTGCGAGAGCTGTCAGATGCACTCCATAGTCCGACACCGGGACGAACTTCACCCTACGTACCCTCCGACCATCCACTTCAAATGGATGGTAGACCTGGTGACGATGCCGATGGGAGTAGGACAGATGCGGTATCTGGTCCTGGCTCGGGAAGATTTGACGAACCAGGTGGAAGGTCGGGCCCTTCAGAACAAAACGACTACAGCCGTATGTCGGTTCCTGCTCAAGGACGTAATATGCCGGTACAGGTGCGTCGGGAAGATCGTGGCTGATCGCGGGGAGTTGGACGCCGAAGAGGCCGAGGAGTTGTTCGACCGGTTAGCTCTCGCTTACCACTGCGTACAATCCAGAGGCAAATGGAAAGGTGGAACGCGGACACGGACCGATCGTCAAGGCGTTAGTTCGGGCATGCGGAGGGCAAGTCGGGAACTGGCCACGGCTGCTGCCTTACGCGTTGTGGGCTGACCGAACTACGCACAGTTCGGTAACCGGATTCATGCCGGCAGAGCTCATGTTTGGGCAGAAGCCGGTCATGCCGATGGAACGTTGTCGTAGTGTATTCCACACACTACGTGAAAACCATAAAATAATATATCCGATTTTAGATACATATAAATAGATAAATAATATATCAAAAGAATTTATCACGTGCGTAGGGCAAGATTCGAACCATGCACCTCCACATAGATAAACCCCAACTTTACCATTGTAATAACTTATCTTTAGTGTTATAAATATAGATTTAATACGTATAAGACCTTTATTTACACATACCTTTATTAAAAGGTAAAAATCATGTATTCTTTAGAGTGTGAATATTTTATTTACACGTGACATTAAAAGTGACTCATGCACATCTAGCGTGCATGAGCCCTATATTTAGGAAATGACAAAGCATCACATGCACATTTAGTGTGCATGGACATTTTAGGTGAAAAAGCATGAAGCCATGCTTAGCCTCTTCCATCTTTATATAAGGAGGAGAGAAATATGTATAAGGTTGTTGATTAATATACAAGATTGGATCAATCTAATATATTCGTGGGATTCACGAATTTTGCCATCTAATTGCTCTAATAATCTAAATATTGTTTTAATTACACTAAACTCGTGGGATTCACGAGATTGCTATCTTACTTCTCTTTCCACTATTCATAACTAGCCTTAAGTTGTATTCCTCTTCCTCCTAGTCAAAAACCTTGGCGGTTCCCACACGACTCACGCAACGATCCGGAGCCGAAGGGCACGACACAGTTGGTGAACCCAACGTGAAAACCGGGTGGCAAGGAGATGGAAAATCAACCAGAGGCTAGCAACATGATGATGATGTTCGAGCGCATGCTACAAGAACAACGCGCGATGTCGGAGATAGCGGCATCAGTGGAGCGGCTCGTGCAACGAAACGGGCAATTCAACGGGAAAGACGTGTCGCGGTATCTTCGGGACTACAAGGCGGAGATGCTACGGTGCGGAATATCGGAAGGACTGCAAGTGACTTCCTTCAACCGGGTGGCGACCGACGGGCTTCAAGCAAGCATCCATGGGCTACGACAGCAAAATCCGACATGGGAGGCGTTTGAAGTAGAGTTAAAGAGGACGTTCGCCATCGAGGATTCCTCCAAGGCGACGCGAAGGGGATTCGAAGATTGGGTGGAGACGCCGGAGAAGGGATTGAAGGTCGTTGATGTGTCTTCGGCATTCGAAAGCCGGTTCGGGAGGTTGTCCGCGAGAGATCAAGCTATCCTCGTACCGGACAAGGTAATCATGTTCTTGCGAGCCGTGGACGTCCGGGACCGGAAAGATCTCGGAGTGCTCTTGGAGGACACGACCACGGAGAGCGGCCTCACCGAAACATGGGAAAGCGTGCGGGATATCGTCGCGCGATACACGAAGAGGGGGCAATGGCTTGCCGACGAGGAAAAGAGGGTTTCGGAACCGATTCCGAAACCGAGAACCGGATTGGAAGACCATCAACCGAGGGCTCGAGAGACTACAACCGAGAAGGGGATTGATGCATCTATGGTGGAGCAACTATTGAAGGAGATGGAGAATCTGAAGATCGCGATGGTGAAGAAGTCGGATGACCGCCCCACAAGCTCCAAGTATATGGACCGACGGTGCATATGGTGTGATAGCGCCGAACACGATCGGAGGGATTGCGACGAGCATAAGGAGGCGCTACGGCGGGATCTCATCTACTACGAGGGAAACCGGATTCATTCGATGGACTCTCGGAAGCCACTCCGACCGAACTTCCGGAAAGGCGGCATGAAGAAGGTGCTCGAGGAGGAATTGGCGGCAAGAAGCAACTATGCGACAACCGCGGGAATATGTGTCGGGGAGTCATCGAGAGCAAAGACGTCTTTTTGGCCGGAAGTTCTAGAAAACACCGAGAAAACAGACTCCAACGAGATCCGAAGCACCGCGGAAGGCGTCCGGGAAGCTACGGGATGGGAGTGCCCTGTCGACAAGAATAGCATATACGCCCTGTGTCAATTGCATAAGGTGTATGTGGACGAGAAACGACGACGCACGGAGGATACGGCCGGGCCATCGAAGATACCGGAAAGCTGGAACTCCGGAGGTAAGGGAAAAGAAAAGGCGACTCCGGCATTCAAGCTCGCCTCGGACATAGAACAACAAACCGACTTGAAAAGAGTGTTCGAGGAAAGAATCTTGGATAGCCGGGTAGATTTCTCGCTTCGGGAGCTACTCGGAATAGCAAAGAAGGAGTTCCACGATTATTCTCGTGGATCTCGTGAAGCGAAAAAGACAAAGTACGGAGGAAAATGCTCCAAGGGTGAATGCGAACACCGTTTTAATGAACGACACTGGAGTGGAGGACGAAATTCCGAACTCCCACTATACAAGGCCACATTGGGCACGCGCGACTACGGAGACTCCGGTCCGAATCGGCAACATCAAAGAACCCGTGCTAGCATTGATTGATCACGGATCGGAGATCAACTTGATGTCCAAGGAGTTCTACCGGAAGGGGAAGTGGCCTATTAACACCAACCATGGATGGAAGATTCGGGCGGCCACCAAAGCAACGGAAGATCTATTTGCGGCTTGTCCGGATGTGACGGTGAAGATCGAGGATGTCGAGATCGACCAAAATTTCTTCGTGCAAGATGAGGTTTCACATTCCGTCATCCTCGGCCAACCCTTTATCACGGCATCACGGATGGAGACGAAGGTGCTCGATAGCGGTGCGGCTTTTGCGCGAATTCGGAGCCAAAACGGTGGGAAATCCATCCAATTCCTAACGGTGCGGGCAAATCACGAAAGGAACAAGAGGGAACTCTTGTCACAAGTGAGAATGGATTTTTAAAGCGGACTGTTGCGGAGTGGGGAAGTGATAGTCCGAGAAGCCCTGATACCCCACACAGGAAGAAAACTCTCAGAGCAAAACATGTACGAATCGGTCCGGATGGGGCATCTACGTACACGACCGTAACCGGAGGATTGAAGAAAGGATACCGACAAGTGGAGGATAAGTTGCGGTCGGCATCAATAATAAAAGAAGATGAAGAAATTGTGGGGATAGTCGAAGAAGTGTTCTATGGGAGCACGCTACAACGACTTGAAGAGCTTGCGGAAGATAAAACTCAAGGGAACCGGGTAGTCCCGGTGGAATCGGTCGAGATGTACGAGATCATTGCGAAAATGGAGCCGGATACGCTCCGCAAAGAAGAAGCAATGGTAAGTACGAAATACAAGACCGTGGAGAAGAAGGTGAAACCGGCCGCGGGACCACTACCCGCCGATAGCGAACAAAAGAGGAAAGAAGTCTCGGGAGACCCGACACTTCGGAAGACCGTGGGTATCCGACATGCCTTCACGCATGAGACCCGGAAGAAACTTCGGATCGGTGGAGGTGGGTTCCTATTACAAAAAGAAGAAGAACGGTTTCGTGAGATGTTGGAGCAACATGGCAAAGCGTTTGCATTTACATCAAGGGAGATAGGGTGCGTCGATCCAAGAATAGTGGAGCCGATGGTGATCTTCACGATTGACCATGCACCGTGGAACCTGAAGCCGATTCCGGTGCCACGAGCGCATATTCCGAAAGTCATTGACTTGCTCAAGGAGAAGGTGGCGATGGGGATTCTAGAGCCATCAACTGCTCCGTACTCAAATCGATGGTTTACGGTTCCGAAGAAGAATGGGTCACTCCGATTTATCCAAGACTTGCAACCGGTGAATAAGGTCACGATCCGGAACTCGGGAGTCGGTCCGATAGTGGACAAATTTGCGGAAGCTTTTGCCGGTCGTGCGATATACTCCATCGGAGACCTATACTCGGGGTATGACCAATTCCAACTAGCCGTGGAGAGCCGAGACATCACAACCATGCGAACACCGATAGGATTAGTCCGAATGTGCACACTACCTGTCAGGAATAGCACTAAAACAGAGATGGAATTAGTACTAAGAACAACAGTACTATTAGTACTAAGAGGACGGGACTGCGTGTCAGGAATAGCACTAAAACAGAGATGGAATTAGTACTAAGAACAACAGTACTATTAGTACTAAGAGGACGGGACTGCGTAAGATTCCCGAGAGAGGAAGTGAGAAGAGGAGAGAGAGAGAGATAGCGAGAATGAGAGAGAGAGAGATGATGACAGCAGCTATATATTATGTGAAAAGATAAGTACAAGCGGCTAAGAGGCTTAAGACTGGCGTTGAACCAATTTGGTTCAAAACAATGCCGTGTGCCTCCTTTTATAGTGTTTTTAGGAATAATCCTGAAGCTTCTAGAATGTTCCAGAGAGATCTGGAATATACATCAATTTTCTATGATAAAGTATAAATGAAAATAATATCCTACAAAATACAATTCATAATCTAATGGTAAGAGCTCGACCCATGTAGCATAAAGTCATGGGTTCGAGTCTTGCCATGACACTATCTCCCCCTTAAAGACGACGAGTGGAACGAGTCGGCGCTAATTGCGGACCGGGTTTGTCCGGATACTTTCGGTGGAAATTAGCAAGAAGATCTTGTGCATTGGCAACATTCTCGACGGGTTCCCAAGTACGTTCGCTCGGACTATAACCGAGCCAATCGACCAAGTAATAAAGTTTGTTGCGAACAAGTTTGGAATCGTCATACTCTGGGCCGGCGTCCAACTCCAACGGGGGCGGCGGTGGTGTCACACGATCGGGAATGGTGTTTGCTTTATAAGGTTCAAGAAGAGAACAATGGAAAACCGGATGTATCTGAAGCTACGGAGGGAGATCCAGACGGAAGGTGACATCATTAATCTTCCCCGTAATACGGAAAGGACCGAGTCGTCGATAATCCAACTTGTCGCACGGTCGAGTAGTCTTGATGTGACGACGTAAGAGCCATACTCGATCTCCGATGGCAAAAGAGGAGGGAATCCGATGACGATCCGCATAAGTCTTCTGTGTGTGTTGAGCATGACGAAGGTGAGTAGAGAGATCCATCTGGATCTTGCGTAGCCTCTCCAAATGGTCCTCGGCACGAGGGTTGGTAGGTAGCTCCGGAGTGTCGATCACCGACCAACGAGGATGGAAACCGGTATAAGCGAGAAATGGGGAGACCCGAGTCGAGGAGTGAATAGCATTATTATACGCAAACTCCGCAAAGTGGAGAATCTCGGCCCAATCGTCCTGTTGATAACTCAGGAAACACCGGAGATATTGCTCCAACGTTTGGTTTGTTCGTTCCGCCTGTCCGTCAGTTTGAGGATGGTAGCCGGAGGAGAGGTTGCAGGAGACCTTGAGCATCCTGAAGAGATGCTGCCAAAATTTGGAGACAAATTGCGGGCCTCGGTCACTGATAATACTGTCTGGTAGGCCATGATGCCGAAATACCTCACGCATAACAAGAGCGGCGGTTTCCTCGCTAGTGATGGCTTTAGTACATGGCACAAAATGTGCCATCTTCGTATATCGATCGACGACGGTTAGGATAGCATTGAACCCCTTCGAGACTGGCAGATCTGTAATAAAATCAAGACAAATAGACTGCCATGGCTTACTTGGAATTGGTAAAGGTTCCAACAAGCCATATGGATGGTGTCGTGGCATCTTTGCTCGGCAGCAAGCATCACAGGTCCGAACGTAGTCGTCGACAAAACGGCGCATGTGGGGCCACCAAAAAGATCGCTGCACTAACTCCAACGTCTTGGTACTACCGAAATGTCCCGCCGTATGGGTGTCGTGACAATGTTGGACGATTTGAAGGCGATAGGAGCAATCGGGGACATATACGTGCTTTTTAAAGAATAACAAACCATCATGATATTCGAATTGTCGGTAGTCAATACCTGGTTGTTGAGACTGAGAACAGGATGCCCGAGAAGTATCAATGTGCGCCAGGATGTCTTGAGCAAAACTATCCGTCTTCAAGGTTGCACGTATGTCATCGGTAATCCGTGAATCCATCGGGGTGTGAAAAATCCGCGTCGTGTGCAATCGTGTTGGTCCCAAGATTACTTGCTTTTGATTATCAAATGTTGCGTCACCAGGACGAGGTGCAAGATATGAACGCCGTGATAGTGCATCTGCTTTTCCTTGCTGCTTCCCCGGTCGATATGTGATTTCGAAGTTGAAACGCGTGAGGAATTGCGCCCACCGAGCTTGCCGTCGATTTAGTACGCGAGCGTTCTGAAAATAAGCAAGATTTTTATGATCGCTAAAGACAATGACCTGATGTGGAGAGCCCTCTAAGAAATGCCGCCATTGTACAAATGAATCCACGATAGCTAATAACTCCTTGTCATGTATTTCGTAGTTGATTTCTGCGACATTGAATTTGCGCGAATGGAAAGCCACCGGATGCAACTCTTCTTTATCGCCTCGTTGAGAAAGGATGCTACCGAGGGCGAAATCTGATGCGTCGGCCTCCATGATGAATGGTTTGCTTGTATCCACATGAGCTAGAATCGGTGCTGATGTAAAGGCTTTCTTAAGATGCCGAAAAGCCATATCTGCTTCGATGGACCAAAGAAATGCTTGGCCCTTCTTCGTAAGTTGTGTGAGAGGTAAAATAATCTTCGAGTAATCCTGTATAAACTTACAGTAGAAGTTAGCAAAGCCTAGAAAACATTGTACATCTCGTACCGACCGTGGAATTTGCCACTCTAGTACAGTTTGGATTTTAGCTGGATCCATGGCGATGCCCTTTGAGGAGATGACGTAGCCTAGAAATTCCACTTGCTTGCAGTCAAAGCTACATTTCTCTAGCTTGGCATAAAGACCATTCTCGCGGAGTCGCTTTAGTACTAATAGTACATGAGAATCGTGCTCTTCCTGGGTCTTCGAATAAATCAACAGATCATCCAGATAAATGATCAAACAGATATCCAAGAGGTCTCTGAATATATCATTTGCCATGTGTTGGAAGACTGCGGGTGCATTGGTTAGGCCAAACGACATAACAGTATACTCGAAATGCCCATACCGCGTGCGAAAAGCGGTCTTCCACTCATCTCCCGGTCGGATCCGCACGAGATTATACGCTCCTCGTAGGTCGATTTTAGTAAAAAACTTGGCACCATTAACTCGCTCTAAAAGACTTGATATAAGAGGAAGTGCATACCTATTCCGGATGGTGACTTTATTCAATCCGCGGTAATCAACGACAAGACGAAGTGAGCCATCTTTCTTCTTGACAAAGAAGATGGGTGCACCGGCCGGAGATTTCGAATGACGGATGAACCCGCTTGCCAAGTTCTCCTCTATGTAGGCTCGAAGGACTTCTAACTCGGTGGGTGACAAGTTGTAAATTGGTCCCCATGGTGGCTCGGTTCCTGGTTGTAAATCGATGGGACAGTCATAGGGACGGTGATGAGGAAGGGTACCGGCTTTTACCTTGTCAAATACATCGGCATAAGGATGATATTTTGCCGGAAGTTGTATTGAGGAGTCCTTCTTAATAGTGCTAGAAGGATGTACTGATATGGCAAATAGGAACATTGCCTCCTTGGGTCCTTCTTCGCGTAGTTGATGGAGTGAAATGGTTGAAACTCGGTGAGTTGATTCTTGGGGTGGTCGATATCGGACTTCTCTTGTTCTCCAATCTATGGCTGGATTATGTAATTCAAGCCAAGGTAATCCTAGGACAATGGGATGCTCTGGACTACTAATTATATTAAATGATATTATACACACAAAACTACCTAGGACAACTTGAATGGGTTCTGATTCTTCTACAATATTCCCGGAAGCAATGGGACGACCATCAATGACCACTACAGATGCGGGACAAGGAAGTTTTCTCAAGGATATCTGAGAAGCTTGGGCAAAATTTCGATCCATGAAACAGGAATTAGCTCCGGAATCTAAAAGTGCTAGGACGGGTACTGGGGGAGTACTTTTAGTACTAACAATGACTTGGGCTAGGAACACATTGCTAACTTGCTTGGAAGGAATGGAACCACTAATGGGCTGTACAGATCTAGGGCTGCTGTCCAACCAAATGGCTCCTATTTTGGCTGGACTCAATCGTTTAACTCTTCATCTAATTGACTAAGGATTTCAAATTTATTTGAGATACTTGGGCTATTAGTACTATGAATACTATCTGACACTCTATTAGTACTATTAATACTATCAGACACTCCGAAGGGAAGAATTGACTCGGGTTTAGTACAGGCGACGATTTGATTTACCTGTCTTCTTGGCCTATGGGGACAATTGATGGCGATATGTCCTGGTCCACCGCAATAAAGACATAATCGATTGGCACGTCGTCGTTGCTTTTCTTCTTCCGATAACGGGCCGCGTCGACGCATGGTATCGATCTCCATCGGTGTCGAAGTATTTGCTTGAGGTATGTCTCGTGCAAACGGTTTAGCCGCGACTACGACATAAGTGGGCTCTGGCCTAGAGCGTGGTATCTGTAATTGACGTTCTGAACGCCGTTCAAAAAGGCGGTTGTCACATCGAACTGCTCGACTGATTGCCTCCGTAAGAGACTTTGGTTCTTCGGGGAAAGTTAGAAGTAGATCTTTGACATCGTTTCGCAAGCCATAGCGAAACTGCTCCATTAGTGCTTGATCATCCCAGGGTATATCTGAAGCAAGTAGGCGGAAATCCGCCGCGTAGGCAGAGGCTGGACGATCGCCTTGACGCAATCGCCGGATCTTGTTGATCGTCGTCCTGATGCTGTCGGTGTCCCCAAAGCAGGCTTTAAACTCACCAATAAAATCTTCAAAGTTATTAAGTAAGGGTGATTGTTTTTCTAGAAGCGGAGCAAACCATGCCAAGGCTGAGCCACTAAGTAGCGTGCCTATTAGGCCGACTCGAGATGCATCAGTGGGATATCGGGAAGGATGCATCTGGATGACTAAGCGTACCTGATTAAGGAATCCCCGGAATTGCGAACGCGTTCCATCAAATTTCACAGGAAGTCCAATCTTGGGCTCTTTATGAAATCCTTGGGGACTGGATCCTTGTTGTTGCAACGCTGCTTCGAGTTGTTGTACCCGTAACGCTAACTCCCCATGTTGTTGTTGCGTTTGTTGTTTTTCTAGAGCGATTTGTTGCAAATCCCCTATCAGCCGTTGGTTTTCTTGTTCCAGGGCAACAAATTTTTCTTTTAGGCACTGTAGCTCGGAGAAAACGGATTGGTATTCTTGGGCGCTAACAGTAGCCATAGTATAGGGAAAAGGGTAGGAGGATGAGGGAGAGGGACAAGTAGGCTAGAGGAACAAAATTGGTTCAAACTGTCAGGAATAGCACTAAAACAGAGATGGAATTAGTACTAAGAACAACAGTACTATTAGTACTAAGAGGACGGGACTGCGTGTCAGGAATAGCACTAAAACAGAGATGGAATTAGTACTAAGAACAACAGTACTATTAGTACTAAGAGGACGGGACTGCGTAAGATTCCCGAGAGAGGAAGTGAGAAGAGGAGAGAGAGAGAGATAGCGAGAATGAGAGAGAGAGAGATGATGACAGCAGCTATATATTATGTGAAAAGATAAGTACAAGCGGCTAAGAGGCTTAAGACTGGCGTTGAACCAATTTGGTTCAAAACAATGCCTTGTGCCTCCTTTTATAGTGTTTTTAGGAATAATCCTGAAGCTTCTAGAATGTTCCAGAGAGATCTGGAATATACATCAATTTTCTATGATAAAGTATAAATGAAAATAATATCCTACAAAATACAATTCATAATCTAATGGTAACAGCTCGACCCATGTAGCATAAAGTCATGGGTTCGAGTCTTGCCATGACACTACCACAAGGAGCGACAAACTCGGTTGCTCATATGATGAACGCGATGAACAAGGTGCTTCGAGACTGCATTCCGGAGATAACGATGCCGTTCCTCGATGACATTCCGATGAAAGGATGCGCGGTAGAAGAAAAAGATGAGACTATGGATGATCGGGGATGCCGAAAGTTCGTGGTCGACCATATTCATGATTACGAGAAAGTGTTGCGAAAGTTAGAAGATGTGCACCTAACACTTTCCGGGGAGAAATCGGCATTCGGGCAAGAAGAAATATTGGTGGTCGGACATCTATGTGGGCCCTACGGCCGAAGACCGTCACCAACAAAGATCGATGCGATTCAAGCTATGGAGGAAGTATGCGAGTCAACATCCGAAGTCCGAAGGTTTCTCGGTGCATGTGCATTCTATCACATATGGATTCCGCTCTACCACTTGTTGCGGAAAGGTAAGAAATTCGAATGGAAACCGGAACACACCAAAGCCATGAAGAAATTGAAGAAGACACTTCGGAGGGCGGAAGCACTTAAGAAGCCGAGCTATGATCGACCGATCATAGTAACGGTTGATACAAGTCCAACCGGTATCGGGTGGGTCATCAATCAAGCCGACTCGGATGGTTCGCGGTATCCGATCCGATTCGGAGCAAAGGTTCTCAACAAAAGGCAACGTGGATATGCGCAAGTCAAAAGAGAACTGTGGGGAGTCGTGTCGGCGATAAAATCGGATCGGGATTATTTGATCGGAGCCAAAGTGGTGATCGAGACGGATTGTCTTCCGATACTCGGGATGATGCAGTGTTGTACGATACCGGATGTAGCTATGCTAAGGTGGGTTGCATATGTCAAGTCGCTTAATCCGGAGGTTCGACACATCTCGGGGAAGGACAACGCGGTAGCGGATATGTTATCAAGGGCTCGGTTTGGAGAGGACATAACCGAATCGGATAATGAAGAAGTTTTCGAAGCCTAGTTCGCGTCGGAGCACATATGCCGAGTAAACGTAATCCGAGAATTCCGGGAAGAAGAATACGAGGAAGAAAGCTTGATGATCGGAAAGATGTTACAAGAGGCCGAGGATTCAACAAACGATAAAGGAAGAAGAGCTGAGATCCGAAGGAAGAAGAGGCAAGTCCAAAAGTTCTTCTTGGAAAACGGATTAATATGGAGGGTGCCGAAAAGACCGGATGGTATACCATTTCGAGTAGTCGGGACAAAAGAGCAACAAGACCGGATAATGTCCGAGTTTCACGAATCTGATTGGGCTGGACACCGAGGAACATGGGCAACATTTGTGAAGATCAAGCAAAAATAGTGGTGGAAGAAAATGTACAAAGATGTCGCGGAGTTCACGGAAAGCTGCGAGAAATGTCAAGTCTACTCCGGGGTTCGACATCGAGATGAGTTACATCCGACATTCTCACCGACAATCAACTTCAAGTGGATGGTTGACATAGTGGCCATGCCGACCGGGATCGGACAAAAGAAATACTTGGTATTAGCTCGGGAAGATCTCACGAATCAAGTAGAAGGTCGAGCGCTTCAGAGGAAAACGTGTTCCGCGGTATGCCAATTTCTTTTGGAGGAAGTATTTTGTAGGTATGGGTGCGTAGGACAAGTGATTGCGGACCGGGGAGAACTCGACTCGGACAAAGCTAGGGGATTCTTCGCCAAACACGGAGTTCGGTTATCGCTGACAACGGCATACAATCCGGAGGCCAACGGGAAAATCGAACGAGGACATAGTCTGATCGTGAAAGCACTTGCAAAGGCATGCGATGGAAAGGTGAAGGACTGGCTGCAGATGCTTCCGTATGCACTATGGGCGGATCGGACGACGCATAGCTCCATAACCGGTTACATGCCGGCAAAACTCATGACCGGACAAGCACCGGTAATGCCGACGGAAACCGTTGTCGTGCCTTTCGGCTCCGGATCGTTGCGTGAGTCGGGTGGGAACCACAGAGGTCTTGGACTAGGAGAAAGAAGTTCGTGAGATAGAGATTAATTATGAGTAAATAGCAAAGAGAAGATAAGAAACTCGTGAATCACACGAGTATACTATATTAATTGGTACTTAGGGTGTTAAGAGAGAAGTAGATGTATAAATCGTGAATCCCACGAATAAATTTTGTATTGATTAATACTTAATCCAAATAATCAACAACCCTTTACATATTTCTCTCCTCCTTATATAAGGGAGGAAGAGCTAAGCATGGCTTCATGCTTTTTTTTTACAAAAAGTGTTCATGTCCACTAAATGTGCATGTGATGCTTTTTTTATTTCCTAAGTATAGGGCTCATGCACGCTAGATGTGCATGAGTTATTTTTAGTGTCTCGTGTTTTTCTTTTTTTTTTCTTTTTCATATATTAAAAAAATACACGATTTACCTTTTAATAAAGGTATGCATAAATAAAGGTCTTATACGTATTAAATCTATATTTAAAACACTTAAGATAATTTAATGTAATGGTAAGGTTGGGGTTTGTCAACGTGGAGGTGCAGAGTTTGAATCACGCCTTGCGCAGTAGTGAGTATTTCCTTTTTTTTTTTTACATTTATGTCTCTTTATCCGGCTCTTCCTTGCCGGTATGCCGTTTTCTTCCTTGCCGGTATGCCGTTTTCCTCCTTTCCGGTATGCCGTTTTTCCTCCTTGCCGGTATGCCGTTTTCCTCCTTGCCGGTATGCCGTTTTCTTCCGGTTCTCACCGAGCACTCCATTCTCTATCCGGAGGGACAAAAATATAATTTCCACATAGTGTGCAACCTACACTACGACACTCGCCCCCTCCAAACCCGCACATCCTCCGGTATGTGCCGAAGTTCTTGATTCTTCGTATCCGTCTTCATCCGAAGCTTCCTCCGATTCTCCTCTTATGTCGACTATGAGTTGTAATCCACTTTCTTCGCTTCCCGCATCATTGTGGTCTTCGTCCGATTGCTCCTCGTTGTCGGCCTCGACTTGGATCACATAAGGTTTGTCGTCGGTCCGCTTCTTGAAAATCTTCACCCGCTTCCCGGCTATAGGCACTCGTAGTATTGTTCCATCCAACTCGGACAGTCGGTACGTCCCGTTGTCGAAGACCTTCCGAACCTCGTACGGCCCGAACCACCTTTTCGAGAATTTCCGCATCGTTGTATGTTGATGGTCCAAGCTACTATCATAGACGATCACCCAATCTCCTTCTTCAATCCTCCTCGGTCGTAGTCGGTGCTTTGTGTCGAACCGGCTTTTGTTCCGGAACCGTGCTTCTTGTTGTCGGCGTGACGTTTCCGCTACATCTTTCGGTCTTCCCTCCAGTTGTCGTATCCGGACCGCTAGTAATTCTTCCCGGCTCATCTCTTCCTTCCACGGTAGTATTGTCCATGTCGCGATTGCGGTTTCCGTTGGCATTACCGGTGCTTGTCCGGTCATGAGTTCTGCCGGCATGTAACCGGTCACGGAGCTATGCGTCGTCCGATCCGCCCATAGTGCATACGGAAGCATTTGTGGCCAATCCTTCACCCTTCCGTCGCATGCCTTCGCAAGTGCTTTCACGATCGGACTATGTCCTCGTTCGATCTTCCCGTTGTCATAACTAGACTCGAACCCATAACCTTTTGTTACACGGGTCGAGACTTTACCATTAGGTTATGAATTGTAATTTGAAGGATATTATTTTCATTTAGGTTTTATTAGGAAATTGATGTATATTCCAGATTTCTCTGGAACATTCTAGAAACTTCAGGAATATTCCTGAAGACACTATAAAAGGAGGCGCAAGGCATTAGTTCGAACCAAATCGGTTCAACGCCAGTCTTAAGCCTTCTAACCACTGTTGTATATCTTCCTTCATATAATACATATATCTTTCGCATCATCATTCTCTCTCTCTCTCTCTCTCTCTCTCTCTCTCTCTCTCTCACTCACTCATTCCTTCTCTCAAAGTTCGACACCTCTCATAGTACTAATCCTTCTCTGTCTTAGTACTATTCCCCGACAATAGTACTAATCCTTCTTTTAGTACTAATTCCTTCTCTGCCTTAATAGAGTTCCTGACAGTTTGAACCGATTTTCTTCGGTGCCTGTCTGGTCTTTTCTCTCCCTCTTCCTTCTGTCTCCCTCCTTTCCTATTAGTCTCTTATTCCCCTTTTCCTTCATCCCATGGCCACCGTTAGCGCTGAAGAGTATCAATCCGTTTTCTCGGAATTTCAATGCTTGAAAGAGAAGTTTCATGCTTTGGAACAAGAAAATCAACGCTTGTTGGGGGATCTTCAGCAAATTTCCTTAGAAAAGCAGCAAACGCAACAACAGCATGGGGAACTTGCGTTACGCGTGCAACAACTCGAAGCAACCATCGTAGCAATGCAACAACAAGGGCACGGAGCACAAGGGATTCATAAAGAACCCAAGATTGGCCTTCCCACGAAGTTCGATGGAACGCGATCGCAGTTTAGAGGGTTTCTTAACCAGGTACGGTTAGTTATTCAAATGCATCCGTCCCGATATCCCACCGATGCATCACGAGTGGGTTTAGTAGGCACGTTGTTAAATGGCTCAGCATTAGCATGGTTCGCTCCGCTACTAGAAAAGGAATCTCCAGTACTAAATAATTTTGAAGAATTCATAAGTGAGTTTAAAGCATGTTTTGGAGATACTGACAGCATAAGGACTGCAATCAATAAAATCCGGCGATTACGCCAAGGTGACCGTCCAGCCTCCGCATATGCTGCAGATTTCCGCCTACTCGCCGCCGATATCCCCTGGGATGATCAAGCATTGATGGAGCAGTTCCGCTATGGTCTACGCAACGATGTCAAGGATTTACTCTTGACTTTCCCTGAAGAGCCAAAATCATTAACAGAAGCAATCAGTCGAGCGGTCAGATGTGACAACCGCCTCTTCGAGCGACGTTCGGAACGACAATTTCAGATGCCGAGGGCAAGATCCGAGCCTACCTATGCCTCAGTGGTAGCGAAACCTTTTCAAAGGGAGTCACATAATGCGCCTCCAGTAAGTACTCCAACTCCAATGGAAATTGACACTACACGTCGTCGTGGGCCGCTATCGGAGGAGGAAAAGCAACGACGCCGAACAAACCGATTATGCCTTTATTGCGGTGGACCAGGGCATATCGCGATAAACTGTCCCCATAGACCAAGAAGGCAGGTAAACCAAGTCGTTGTTAGTTCTGACTATACTAAACCCGAGTCTATTTCAGTAGGAATCTCTGATAGTCCTCATAGTCATAATAGTCCTAATAGTACTAATAGTCCGAATCTCGCAAACAAATTTGATATCCTTAGCCAATTAGAAGAAGAGTTAAACGACTAAGTCCAGCCAAAATAGGAGCCGTTTGGTTGGACAGCCCTAGATCTGTGCAGCCCATTAGTGGTTCCATTCCCTCTAAGCAAGTTAGTGATGTGTTCGTAGCCCAAGTAGCAGTTAGTACTAAAAGTACCCCTCCAGTACATACCTTAGCCCTTCTAGATTCCGGAGCTAATTCTTGCTTCATGGATAGGAATTTTGCCCGAGCTCATCAGATATCTCTCAAAAAGCTCCCATGTCCAGCCTCAGTAGTAGTCATTGATGGTCGTCCCATTGCTTCTGGTAATATCATAGAAGAGTCGGAACCCGTTAATATTGTCCTAGATAACTTAACATGTGTAGTATCATTTAATATTATTAGTATTCCAGAACATCCCATAGTTTTAGGATTACCATGGTTCGAGTTACATAACCCAGACATAGATTGGAGGACAAGGGAAATCCAGTTGCGACAAACCCAAGGATCTACCCAGAAGGTTGCAACCATTTCGCTACGTCAGTTGCGTGAGGAAGGGCGCAAGGAGGAAATGTTTCTCTTCGCAATATCAGTACAACCCTCCAGCACCACCAAAGAGGAGTCCACCGTTCAACTTCCCGAGAAGTATCATCAGTATGCTGATGTGTTCGATAAAGTACAAGCCAACACACTTCCTCATCATCGGCCGTACGATTGCGCCATCGACTTACAACCGGGAAAAGAGCCGCCATGGGGGCCGATCTACAATTTGTCACCAACCGAGCTAGAAGTCCTTCGAGCCTATATAGAGGAGAATTTGGAGAACGGTTTCATTCGGCATTCGAAATCTCCAGCCGGCGCACCCATTTTCTTCGTCAAGAAAAAAGATGGCTCGCTTCGACTCGTTGTAGATTACCGTGGCTTGAATAAGGTCACAGTAAGAAATAGGTATGCTCTTCCCCTTATCTCAAGTCTTTTAGAACGGATCAACGGTGCCAGGTTCTTCACGAAGATCGACTTACGAGGAGCCTATAACCTCGTACGGATCCGACCAGGAGATGAATGGAAGACCGCGTTTCGCACCAGATATGGGCACTTCGAGTATACGGTCATGCCGTTCGGACTCACTAATGCGCCGGCAGTCTTCCAGCACATGGCGAATGATATATTTCGAGATCTCTTGGATGATTTTTTGATCATCTATTTGGATGATCTACTGGTTTATTCAAAGACCCAAGAAGAACATGATTCTCATGTACTATTAGTACTAAAACGACTTCGAGAACATGGTCTGTATGCAAAGTTAGAGAAATGTAGTTTCGGGTGCAACCAAGTGGAGTTTCTCGGCTATGTCATTTCCTCAGAAGGCATATCTATGGACCCAGCCAAGGTCAAAACGGTGATAGAATGGCACACTCCGCGTTCGGTGCGGGATGTGCAATGCTTCCTAGGCTTTGCAAATTTTTACCGGAAGTTCATACAAAATTACTCAAAAATTGTGCTGCCTCTCACACAGCTCACCAGGAAGGGACAATCATTCATCTGGTCTAAAGAGACGGACATGGCTTTCGAGAGTCTTAAGAAGGCGTTTACATCAGCTCCAATTTTAGGTCATGTGGATCCGGAAAAACCATTCATTATCGAAGCTGACGCATCGGATTTCGCATTGGGGAGCATTCTGTCACAACAAGGTAACGACGAGAAGCTACATCCTGTGGCTTTCCACTCCCGTAAGTTTGACGCCGCCGAAATCAACTACGAAATTCATGATAAAGAGCTATTAGCAATAGTTGATTCTTTTATGCAATGGAGGCATTTCCTGGAGGGATCTCCTCATCAGGTCACTGTATTCAGTGACCACAAGAACCTTGCCTACTTTCAAGATGCTCGTGTACTGAATCGACGTCAAGCTCGGTGGGCCCACTTCCTCACACGCTTCGACTTCAAAATTACATATCGTCCGGGGAAGCACCAAGGGAAGGCAGATGCATTATCACGGCGTTCGTATCTAACACCACGTCCCGGTGAGCCAGCTTTCGATAACCAGAAGCAAGTAATCTTGGGTCCAGCACGACTGCAAGCAGCACAGGTCTTTGACATGCCCGTGGATTCCGACATTACCAATATTATACGTGAGGACTTGAAGACTGACGCTTTCGCCCAAGCTATACTAGCACAAATTGACCCCTCTCGAGCGTCATGTTCACAATCACAATCACCAGGTACGGATTATCGGCAATTCAAATACTGTGATGGATTACTCTTCTTTAAAGAACTTTTGTATGTTCCTAATGGTTCTTGCCGCCTTCAAGTAGTACAAAACTGCCATGACACATATACAGCAGGACATTTTGGTAGTACTAAAACATTAGATTTAGTACAACGATCATTCTGGTGGCCCCGTATGCGACAATTTGTCGAAGATTTTGTTCGGACTTGCGATACATGCTGCAGAGCGAAAATGCCAAGACATCATCCATATGGTTTATTAGAACCATTACCAATTCCAAGCAAGCCATGGCAATCCATTGCTCTTGACTTCATTACAGATCTTCCAGTCTCTAAGGGATTCAGTGCGATTCTCACAGTGGTGGATCGATATACGAAGATGGCTCATTTCTTACCATGTACTAAAGAAATATCTAGTGAAGACACCGCCGAAATTGTCATGCGGGAAGTATGTCGGCATCATGGACTCCCTGATAATATCATCAGCGATCGTGGACCCCAGTTTGTGTCAAAATTCTGGAAGCACCTTTTTAAAATGCTGAAGGTCACTTGTAACCTCTCCTCCGGCTACCACCCACAAACCGACGGCCAAGCCGAACGAACAAATCAAACACTGGAGCAGTATCTGCGGTGCTTTCTCAACTATCATCAGAATGACTGGGCAGATATTCTTCAGTTCGCCGAATTTGCCTATAATAACGCTATCCACGCATCGACTAAAGTCACGCCATTCTACGCTTATACAGGATATCATCCCCGGTGGTGTGTCCTTGAAACCCCAGAAGTGTCCACAAATCCTTGCGCGGAGGATCGTTTGGAGCGGTTACGCAAGATACAAGCGGATTTATCTACTCAACTCCAGCAAGCTCAACAATCACACAAGGACTACGCAGATCGTCATCGACTTCCATCCAGTTTTAACATTGGAGATCGGGTGTGGCTGCTACGACGACACATCAAGACTACTCGCCCATGTGAGAAGTTGGATTATCGGCGATTAGGTCCTTTCCGTATTATCGGGAAGATTAATGATGTCGCTTTTCGTCTCGAGCTACCTCCGCAACTTCGGATACATCCGGTGTTTCATAGTTCTCTCCTCGAACCCTATCACGAGAGCACTATCCCAGGACGTACTATACAACCACCACCTCCTATCGAGCTCGAAGATGGACCTGAGTATGAGGTCGCTGCCATCCTCGATTCCAAGATTGTTCGCAACAAGCTCTACTATCTAGTCGATTGGCTAGGATATAGTCCCAGCGAGCGTACTTGGGAACCGATCGAGAATGTGACCAATGCTCGTGCTCTTCTAGAAGACTTCCATCGACGATATCCCGAGAAACCGGGTCCTCAATCCAAAACGACTCGTGGAACTCGTCGTTTTAAAGGGGGGATAGTGTCATAACTAGACTCGAACCCATAACCTTTTGTTACACGGGTCGAGACTTTACCATTAGGTTATGAATTGTAATTTGAAGGATATTATTTTCATTTAGGTTTTATTAGGAAATTGATGTATATTCCAGATTTCTCTGGAACATTCTAGAAACTTCAGGAATATTCCTGAAGACACTATAAAAGGAGGCGCAAGGCATTAGTTCGAACCAAATCGGTTCAACGCCAGTCTTAAGCCTTCTAACCACTGTTGTATATCTTCCTTCATATAATACATATATCTTTCGCATCATCATTCTCTCTCTCTCTCTCTCTCTCTCTCTCTCTCTCTCTCTCTCTCTCTCTCACTCACTCATTCCTTCTCTCAAAGTTCGACACCTCTCATAGTACTAATCCTTCTCTGTCTTAGTACTATTCCCCGACAATAGTACTAATCCTTCTTTTAGTACTAATTCCTTCTCTGCCTTAATAGAGTTCCTGACACCCGTTGGCCTCCGGATTGTAGGCCGTTGTCAACGTTAACCGAACTCCATGTTTGGCGAAGAATCCCCTAGCTTTGTCCGAGTTGAGTTCTCCCCGGTCCGCAATCACTTGTCCTACGCAGCCGTACCTACAAAACACTTCTTCCAAAAGAAATTGGCACACCGTGGCACACGTTTTCCTCCGAAGCGCTCGACCTTCAACTTGGTTTGTGAGATCTTCTCGAGCTAACACCAAGTATTTCTTTTGTCCAATCCCGGTCGGCATAGCTACAATGTCGACCATCCACTTGAAGTTGATTGTCGGTGAGAATGTCGGATGCAGCTCATCTCGGTGTCGGACCCCGGAGTAGACTTGACATTTCTCGCAGCTTTCTGTGAACTCCGCGACATCTTTATACATGTTCTTCCACCAATATCTCTGCTTGATTTTCACAAAAGTTGCCCATGTTCCTCGATGTCCAGCCCAATCGGATTCGTGGAACTCGGACATTATCCGGTTTCGTTGCTCTTTCGTCCCGACTACTCGAAGTGGTATCCCATCCGGTCTTTTCGGCGTCCTCCATATTAAACCGTTTTCCAAGAAGAACTTTTGGACTTGCCTCTTCTTCCTTCGGATCTCGGCTCTCCTTTCTTTATCATTGGTTGAATCCTCGACCTCTTGTAGCATCTTCCCGATCATCAAGGTTTCCCCCTCGTATTCTTCTTCCCGGAATTCTCGGATCACGTTCACTCGGCATATGTGTTCTGACGTGAAGTAGTCTTCGGAAACTTCTTCATTATCTGATTCGGTTATGTCGTCTTCAAACCGCGCCCTCGATAACATGTCCGCTACCGCGTTGTCCTTCCCCGAGATGTGTCGAACCTCCGGATTAAGTGACTTGACATATGCAATCCACCTTAGCATAGCCACATCCGGTATCGTACAACACCGCATCATCCCGAGTATCGGAAGACAATCCGTCTCGATCACCACTTCAGCTCCGATCAAATAATCCCGATCCGATTTTATCGCCGACACGACTCCCCACAATTCTCTTTTGACTTGTGCATATCCGCGTTGCCTTTCGTTGAGGACCTTTGCTCCAAATCGGATCGGATACCGCGAACCATCCGAGTTGGCTTGATTGATGACCCACCCGATACCGGTTGGACTTGTATCAACCGTTACTATGATTGGCCGCTCGTAGCTTGGCTTCTTAAGTGATTCCGCCCTCCATAGTGTCTTCTTGAGCTTCCTCATGGCTTTAGTGTGTTCCGGTTTCCACTCGAATTTCTTACCTTTCCGCAACAAGTGATAGAGCGGGTCCACTATATGTGCATAGTGCGGAATCCATATGTGATAGAATGCACACGCACCCAGAAACCTTCGGACTTCCGATGTTGACTCACATACTTCCTTCATAGCTTGAATCGCATCGATCTTTGTTGGTGACGGTCTTCGGCCGTAGGGTCCACATAGATGTCCGACCACCAATATTTCTTCTTGCCCGAATGCCGATTTCTCCCCGGAAAGTGTTAGGTGCACATCTTCTAGCTTTCGCAACACTTTCTCGCAGTCATGAATATGGTCGACCACGAACTTTCGGCATCCCCGATCATCCATAGTCTCATCTTTTTCTTCCACCGCGCATCCTTTCATCGGAATGTCATCTAGAAACGGCATCGTTATCTCCGGAATGCAATCTCGAAGCACCTTGTTCATCGCGTTCATCATATGTGCAACCGAGTTTGTCGCTCCTTGTGGTAGTGTGCACATTCGAACTAGTCCTATCGGTGTCCGCATGGTAGTGATGTCTCGGCTCTCCACGGCTAGTTGGAATTGGTCATACCCCGAGTATAGGTCCCCGATGGAGTATATCGCACGTCCGGCAAAAGCTTCCGCGAATTCGTCCATTATCGGACCGACTCCCGAGTTCCGGATCGTGACCTTGTTCACCGGTTGTAAGTCTTGGATGAATCGGAGTGACCCATTCTTCTTCGGAACCGTAAACCATCGATTTGAGTACGGAGCACTTGATGGCTCTAGAATCCCCATCGCCACCTTCTCCTTGAGCAAGTCGATGACTTTCGGAATATGCGCCCGTGGCACCGGAATCGGCTTCAGGTTCCACGGTACATGATCAATCGTGAAAATCACCATCGGCTCCACTATCTTTGGATCAATGCACCCGATCTCCCTCGATGTGAACGCGAATGCTTTGCCATGTTGCTCCAACATCTCTCGAAACCGTTTTTCTTCTTCTTGTAAGAGGAACCCACCTCCACCGATCCGAAGTTTCTTCCGGGTCTCATCTGTGAAGGCATGTCCGATATCCACGGACTTCCGAAGTGTCGGATCTCCCGAGACTTCTTTCCTCTTTTGTTCGCTATCGGCGGGTAGTGGTCCCGCGGCCGGTTTCACCTTCTTCTCCACGGTCTTGTATTTCGTACTTACCATTGCTTCTTCTTTGCGGAGCGCATCCGGCCCCATTTTCGCAACGATCTCGTACATCTCGACCGATTCCACCGGGACTACCCGGTTCCCTTGGCTTTTATCTTCCGCAAGCTCTTCAAGCCGTTGTAGTGTATTCCCATAGAACACTTCCTCGATCACTCCCACGATTTCTTCGTCTTCTTTTATTATTGATGCCGACCGTAACTTATCCTCCACTTGTCGGTATTGTTTCTTCATTCCTCCGGTTACGGCCGTGTACGTAGATGCCCCATCCGGGCCGATTCGTACTTGTTTTGCTCCGAGAGTTTTCTTCCTGTGTGGGGTATCAGGGCTTCTCGGACTATCACTTCCCCACTCCGCAACAGTCCGCTTTAAAAATCCATTCTCACTTGGGACAAGAGTTCCCTCTTGTTCCTTTCGTGATTTGCCGGCACCGTTAGGAATTGGACGGATTTCCCTCCGTTTTGGCTCCGAATTCGCGCAAAAGCCGCACCACTATCGAGCACCTTCGTCTCCATCCGTGAAGTCGTGATAAAGGGTTGGCCGAGGATGACAGAATGTGAAACCTCATCCTGCACAAAGAAATTTTGGTCAATTTCGACATCCCCGATCTTTACCGTCACATCCGGACAAGCCGCAAATAGGTCTTCTGTCGTTTTCGTGGCTGCCCGAATCTTCCATCCATGGTTGGTGTTTATAGGCCACTTCCCCTTTCGGTAGAACTCCTTGGACATCAAGTTGATCTCCGATCCGTGATCAATCAATGCTAGCACGGGTTCTTTGATGTTGCCGATTCGGACCGGAGTCTCCGTAGTCGCACGTGCCCAGTGTGGCCTTGTATAGTGGGAGTTCGGAATTTCGCCTTCCACTTCGGTGTCGTTCATTGAAACGGTATTTGCATTCACCCTTGGAGCATTTTCCTCCGTACTTTGTCTCTTCCTTTTCACGAGATCCACGAGAAGATCGTGAAACTCCTTCTTCGCTATTCCGAGTAGTTCCCGCAGCGAAAAATCTACCCGGCTATCCAAGATTCTTTCCTCGAACACTCTTTTCAAGTCGGTTTGTTGTTCTATGTCCGAGGCGAGCTTGAATGCCGGAGTCGCCTTTTCTTTTCCCTTACCTCCGGAGTTCCAGCTTTCCGGTATCTTCGATGGTCCGTCCGCATCCTCCGTGCGCCGTCGTTTCTCGTCCACATACACCTCATGTAATTGACACAGGGCGTATATGCTATTCTTGTCGACAGGGCACTCCCATCCCGTAGCTTCCCGGACGCCTTCCGCGGTGTTTCGGATATCGTTGGAGTCGGTTTTCTCGGTGTTTCCTAGCACCTCCGGCCAGAAAGACGCCTTCGCTCCCGTTGACTCCCCGACACATATTCCCGCGGTTGTCGCATAGTTGCTTCTTGCCGCTAACTCCTCCTCGAGCACCTTCTTCATGCCGCCTTTTCGGAAGTTCGGTCGGAGTGGCTTCCGAGAGTCCATCGAATGAATCCGGTTTCCCTCGTAGTAGATGAGATCCCGTCGTAGTGCCTCCTTATGGTCGTCGCAATCCCTCCGATCGTGTTCGGCGCTATCGCACCATATGCACCGTCGATCCGTATATTTGGAGCTTGTGGGGCAGTCATCCGACTTCTTCACCATCGCGATCTTTAGATTCTCCATCTCCTTCAGCAACTGCTCCACCGTAGACGCGTCGACTCCCTTCTCGGCCGTAATCTCCCGAGCCCTCGGTTGATGGTCTTCCAGTCCCGTTCTCGGTTTCGGAATCGGTTCCGAAACCCTCTTTTCTTCGTTGGCAAGCCATTGCCCCCTCTTCGTGTACCGCGCGACGATATCCCGCACGCTTTCCCATGTTTCGGTGAGGCCGCTTTCGGTGGTCGTGTCCTCAAGAAGCACTCCGAGATCTTTCCGGTCCCGGACGTCCACAGCTCACAAAAACATGATGACTTTGTCCGGTGCAAGAATAGTTTGATCTCTCGCGGACAACCTCCCGAACCGACTTTCGAATGTCGAAAACACTTCGAGGACCTTCAGCCCCTTACCTGACGTTTCCACCCAATCCTCGAATCCCCTCCGCGTTGCCTTGGAGGAGTCCTCGATGGCAAACGTGGTCTTTAACGCCTCTTCGAATGCTTCCCACGTCGGATTTTGTTGTTGCAACCCGTGGATACTCCCTTGAAGCCCGTCGGTCGCCACCCGGTTAAAGGATGTCACTTGCAGTCCTTCCGAAGCCCGGCACCGGAGCATCTCCGCCTTGTAGTCCTGCAAATATCGCGACACATCCTTACCATTAAATTGCCCGTTGCGTTGCACGAGCCGCTCTACTGATGCCGAAATCTCCGACATCGTGCGTTGTTCTTGAAGCATCCGTTCGAACATCGCCATCATATTGTTAGCTTGTTGAGCCTCCATCTCCTTGCCACCCGTTTTCACGTCGGGTTCACCAACTGTGTCGTGCCTTTCGGCTCCGGATCGTTGCGTGAGTCGGGTGGGAACCACAGAGGTCTTGGACTAGGAGAAAGAAGTTCGTGAGATAGAGATTAATTATGAGTAAATAGCAAAGAGAAGATAAGAAACTCGTGAATCACACGAGTATACTATATTAATTGGTACTTAGGGTGTTAAGAGAGAAGTAGATGTATAAATCGTGAATCCCACGAATAAATTTTGTATTGATTAATACTTAATCCAAATAATCAACAACCCTTTACATATTTCTCTCCTCCTTATATAAGGGAGGAAGAGCTAAGCATGGCTTCATGCTTTTTTTTTACAAAAAGTGTTCATGTCCACTAAATGTGCATGTGATGCTTTTTTTATTTCCTAAGTATAGGGCTCATGCACGCTAGATGTGCATGAGTTATTTTTAGTGTCTCGTGTTTTTCTTTTTTTTTTCTTTTTCATATATTAAAAAAATACACGATTTACCTTTTAATAAAGGTATGCATAAATAAAGGTCTTATACGTATTAAATCTATATTTAAAACACTTAAGATAATTTAATGTAATGGTAAGGTTGGGGTTTGTCAACGTGGAGGTGCAGAGTTTGAATCACGCCTTGCGCAGTAGTGAGTATTTCCTTTTTTTTTTTTACATTTATGTCTCTTTATCCGGCTCTTCCTTGCCGGTATGCCGTTTTCTTCCTTGCCGGTATGCCGTTTTCCTCCTTTCCGGTATGCCGTTTTTCCTCCTTGCCGGTATGCCGTTTTCCTCCTTGCCGGTATGCCGTTTTCTTCCGGTTCTCACCGAGCACTCCATTCTCTATCCGGAGGGACAAAAATATAATTTCCACATAGTGTGCAACCTACACTACGACACCGCGATCACAACATGGACAGTGCTACCGTGGAAGGAAGAGATGAGCCGGGAAGAACTACTAGCGGTCCGGATACGACAACTAGAGGGGAGACCGGCAGACATAGCGGAAGCAATACGCCGGCAACAAGAAGCACGATTAAGGAACAAAAGCCGGTTCGACACAAAGCACCGACTACGACCGAGGAGGATTGAAGAAGGAGACTGGGTGATCGTCTATGACAGTAGTTTGGACCATCAACATACAACGATGCGGAAATTCGCGAAAAGGTGGTTCGGGCCATACGAGGTTCAGAAAGTCTTCGACAACGAAACGTACCGACTGTCTGAGTTGGATGGAACAATAATACGAGTGCCTATAGCCGGGAAGCGGGTGAAGATTTTCAAGAAGCAGACCGACGACAAACCCTATGTGATCCAAGCCAAGGCCGACAACGAGGAGCAATCGGACGAAGACCACGGTGATGCGGGAAGCGAAGAAAGTGAATTACAACTCATAGTCGACATAAGGGGAGAATCGGAGGAAGCTTTGGGTGAAGACGGATATGGGGAATCGAGAACTTCGGCACATACCGGAGGATGTACGGGTTCGGAGGGGGCGAGTGTCGTAGTGTATTCCACACACTACGTGAAAACCATAAAATAATATATCCGATTTTAGATACATATAAATAGATAAATAATATATCAAAAGAATTTATCACGTGTGTAGGGCAAGATTCGAACCATGCACCTCCACATAGATAAACCCCAACTTTACCATTATAATAACTTATCTTTAGTGTTATAAATATAGATTTAATACGTATTAGACCTTTATTTACACATACCTTTATTAAAAGGTAAAAATCATGTATTCTTTAGAGTGTGAATATTTTATTTACACGTGACATTAAAAGTGACTCATGCACATCTAGCGTGCATGAGCCCTATATTTAGGAAATGACAAAGCATCACATGCACATTTAGTGTGCATGGACATTTTAGGTGAAAAAGCATGAAGCCATGCTTAGCCTCTTCCATCTTTATATAAGGAGGAGAGAAATATGTATAAGGTTGTTGATTAATATACAAGATTGGATCAATCTAATATATTCGTGGGATTCACGAATTTTGCCATCTAATTGCTCTAATAATCTAAATATTGTTTTAATTACACTAAACTCGTGGGATTCACGAGATTGCTATCTTACTTCTCTTTCCACTATTCATAACTAGCCTTAAGTTGTATTCCTCTTCCTCCTAGTCAAAAACCTCGGCGGTTCCCACCCGACTCACGCAACGATCCGGAGCCGAAGGGCACGACAACGTACGATCTCCTCATGGGCAACCGTGGGCTGGAGAGACGAGATGAGACGAGAGGAACTGTTGGCGGCGCGCATACGACAGCTCGAGCGAAGACCGGAGGACGTGGAGCAGGCTGCGGGAAAGCTTCGGGTGGCAAGGACGAGGAACAAAGCCCGGTTCGACCGGACGCACCGGCTCCGACCGAAGAAGATCGAGGAAGGCGACTGGGTGCTAGTCTATGACAGCAGCCTCGACAACCAGCACCGAGCAACACGGAAGTTCGCAAAAAGGTGGTTCGAACCTTACGTGGTACGAAGCGCAAACGACAACGGGACGTACCATCTGGCGGAACTCGACGGCACGAGAATGGCGATACCAGTAGCTGGGAAGCGGATCAAAGCGTTCAAGAAGCGTCACGACGACGAGCCGGATCCGGATAACCTGGACCGGGACGACGAACGATCCGAAACCGAAGAAGAACCAACGGGCGAGGAATAAAGGCTGGACCGGTTTTCTCCATCCCAACTCAATTTGGCGCATGCCGGTGGATGCGCGGTTAGGTGGGGGCGGATGTCGTGAAGAAAACCGTCCACGAGCGGAATCGGTGCGCCGGAGCATAGGAACCGGCTCTTCATGCACGTACGCCTTACGTTATACATAGAAGATCCTAGGTAGGAAGATTCGGTAGGTAAGAAGTTAATAGGAAACGGCTCCCTTCTTGCCTATAAAAGGAGGGAGACGAGGAGGAGGAAGCGATAGCGAAGTAAGAGAGGACGAAGTGCTGTCGGATTGTGGGCCGAAGGCTTCTCTCTCTTCCAAACTCCATAGCTCCTTTCTGTGCAGGTTTCGGGAGGCTCGCGCTGCTCTGAGGAATGCCCGAGTGCTTCCGGTAGCACCTCCAACCTACTCCTTTCTTTCTGTGCGTTTACGAAGAGGCATCGGCATCTGTTCGCCGGCCTGTTCGGTTGTAACCGACTTCGTCCTCTTGTTGTTTTGTCTTTGTTAATACATACATACATTCGTGTCTCTATGTGTCGCTGTCCCACTCGCGTCTTTGGGTCGAAGGGCCGTGTCCCTGTGGATCTACGCTCGCACGTAGCGGGTCTCTTCTCCTTTCTCTCTTGCTCTTCGGTATAGGACCCCCAAGGTCCCGCCTCGTTCCACGCATCCGCGAGGAATACCTCGACACCGTGATGTGCTTTGATCGCTCAGGGGCTCTTGTGGCCCACTTAGCCTTGTGGTAATCGGGCTATCTTCGAACATGTCTTCGAGGCGATCTCCACCTTCTCACTCTTATTTGACCAGTTCCGCGTTGATTGGGGTCGAAGTCAGAATCTTCTTTGGTGCGTACCAAGATGCGGATTCGTCGAACACGAAGTCTCGACTTACTTGAACTTTTCAGGTAGATGGGTTGTAGCATTTGTACCCCTTTTGTTCGAGTGAGTATTCTACGAGGATACACTTCTCCGACTTTGGATCTAGCTTTTGCCGCTTTTCGTCGGGTATGTGCACGTATGCTATCGCGCCGAATATCCAGGTGTGCAATAAGTCCGGCTTCTTTCCGAAGTATTTTTCGTGCGGAGTGACCTCGTGCACTCCGGATGTTGTGCATCGGTTCATTAGGTAGACGGTCGTACTTGTATCTTCGGCCCAATATGACTTGGGCATATGCTTCTCGTTCATCATGGCCCGCGCTACTTCGAGGATGTGCCAATTTTTGCGCTCAGCTACTCCGTTTTGTTGTGGAGTGTGTCGGTAGGTGAATTCTCTCCGAATTCCTTCCTTTCGGAGATACATCATGAAATTGTCCGAGAAGTACTCCTTGCCGCCATCCGATCAAAGGCATCGTACATGAAGACTAGTGGCTTTTTCGACTTCGTTTTTAAACCTTTGGAAGTGTCTGAACACTTCGCTCTTTTGCCGCATTGGATAGAGCCACATGTGCCTGGAGAAGTCGTCAATGAAGAGCACGTAATATCAGCCTCCGCTGAATGTAGACGTCTGCGCCGGTCCCCATACGTCGGAATGGACTACGTCGAGTAGGCCTTTGCTAACGTTCCGCTCTTTCGGGAATGGGTGTCGGTGTTGCTTGCCGAATTGGCATGCTTCGCATACACCTTCAATCTCCTTCTCTTTGAATGTCGGGAGTCCGATGACGACTCCTTTTGATTTCATTGCTTTGAGTTTGTTGAGATTGATGTGGCTGATTCGCTTGTGCCATAGCTCTATGTCGGAGTCGGCTTTCGTGCTTTTTGCGAACATGGCAGATTTCATCTCGTATGAATCGAGAATGAACATCCGGCCCTCTCTTCTTCCGCGCGCAATGATTCGGCCCTCTTTTTCGATGAAGCACCCTTATTGGTCGAATCATACTTGTATCCCTTGCTCAATCATTTGGCCGACCCAGACCAAATTCTTCGTGATGGTGGGAACATGCAAGACATTTTTAATGTATGTTTTCTTACCTCTTTCGCCGAATGGAACATTGTTGATGTGCCGAATCGGGTGCATAGTGTCATCTCCGGTTTCGACATAATCGAGTGCTCCGTCTCTTGAAGTTCGAGAAACCATTCTTTATGAGATGTCATATGGTTTGAGGCTCCGGAGTCAACAAACCATACGTCCTCTGGATTGAGGGCACTAGTTGAGGTAGAGGCCGACATAGAGTTTGCTCTATGTTTCATCATGACATTCCGCCATGGTCGGACTTGTGTGCATACATTCCGCCACGATCTTCGTAGTCGGAGTTCTGCCTGTACATTCCGCTATACTCTTCGTAGTCGGAATTGTGCGCGTAATTCGTGAGTTGTCGGCTTGTGGAAGCCGATTCGCGCATCTTCTTTCGGCACTCTTCTTCGTGGTGGCCGAGCTTTCCACAATATCCGCATTCGGTTGCGTTTTGTTGGCTTGGGTTGTAGTGGAAGCTCCCCCTTCTTGCGAAGGTTCCTTGTTGGCTTCCATTTTACGGCCGAAATTGGGAGTTGTTGTCGTAGGTCAGACCTCGTCTGCCTTGTCCTTGGCCGAATCGGCCTCTCGCTTGTCTGCGTCCTCTTCCTCTGTTCGAGTGCGTGTAGACCATGTGGCCTTCCGACTCATTGCTCCTTGTACGCACGTGGTTTTCTTCGACCAATAGCATTTATTGGAGCTCGAAGAAGGAGGGAGATTTCTCCCTTGCTAGAACGACGGTTCGCATCGCGCCAAACCGTGGTGCGAGGCTGCCGAGGCATATTTGCACCATCTCATCATCATCGATATTTATGCTTATCTTCAAGGTGTATGTCGTGATGGACATGTCCCTTTGTTGAATGTTGTTCAACTCTTGGCGGAGTTGAAGCCTTCTTACAGTTGTATTCACCGCGAAAATCTTTCGTAGATTTTCCCATGCCTCCTTCGGCGTCTTGGCTTCGCAAATGTAGCCGAGCATGTGATTGTGAACACATGTCGTCAAGTAATACATCACGCGGTCGCATATCCGGGAGCCGTTTCGACGGGTCGGTCTTCGTGCGCTCCTTTGATGTAGCTCCAATAGCCTTGTCTGACAAGGTATTAGTGCATTTTGTACTCCCAAGATGCGAAGTTGTTTCGATCCAACTTCTCAGTAGAGAGAGTGCTCCCCATTTGAGTATTCATTATGTCGATTCTTCTTCTTATTCTTCTTCTCTCTTCGAATGCGAGCTATGTAGCGAAGCTACGATAGCAATGAGCCGGTTCTTAGTCGTCGGCGTAGGACACATCACACGCGGATGGGCTAGCTCGAGCTACCAAGTCGGTCTTATACCATGTAAAGAATCAAGAGATAGATTCTATGCAGCGGAATAGATATGATTTGTGTGTGTATGAGAGAGAGTGTGTGTGTGAGAGACAAGGAGTAAGACACAGAGAATACGCAAGGTAAAGTATATTAACAAAGGAGAAAGACTCAACATTATACAAGGTGGGAGGAGGGTGCTTTATATAGTCACCCTCTCTCTTCATTAACTACAAGACTCATGGAGCATGGGGAATGTGAAAGCTCATAAGTTATGTGTCATAGAATATGATTCTATGACTCATACTAAATGCTAAAATACAAAGTGGTGACATAATGGCGACTCTTGACCGTTGGAGTGTCTATTCACTCTCAAGGTGAGTTCACACACTAGACCAAGTTGAGCTTGATTCTCAACACGTGCTCTAATGCCACAAATTTATTCTTGCGCATGTCGAGCTCAGAAAGAACACGCATATATTCTTGTTTTCTCACGGATTCCATAGCTTACGAGGGGAGAGGAGAAGAAAGAAGAGAACTTGTTAGGGTTCATGGAAGAGGGAGAAATGAATAAATTGGTTCAAACTGTCAAGACAAAGAAGAGAGAGAGAGAATTGAAAGGAAAGTATTGTATTGGACGGGATTGGACTATAAGATGGATTACAAAGAGTAGGCAATATGGAGCTATAGAATGACGTTGAACCAATTTGGTTTTGGGATGATTAATAAATCCCTATTTATAAGTCCCAATAGAGTATTCTAGAAGGTTCTAGAATATAGAGTAATCTAGAATATTCTAGAAGGTTTTAGTATATAGAACACTCTAGAATATTTTAGGACATTCTAGAATGTATAGTAATCTAGAATATTCTTATGATATTGGATTATATATTTTAAAAACTATATATATAAACATATCATTATAATCATAGAATGAACCATATAAAGAGCTTTTTGTGCCTCTCTCTCTCTCTCACTCTCTCTCTCTGTGCAACGACATAGAAACAGTCATACGCAGGTATTCAGCAAGACTCGAATGCTTCTTGATCTTCTGCATTGACGACATTGTCTCCAACATCTGGTATCAGAGCCTGCACAGCAGTCGGTCCTTCAATCCGCTGTCGGCCGTCGTCTCTGCATTCGGTTTCCTGCGTCATTCGAAGAAGAGAGAAGAAGAAGAAAAACCAGGTTTGCATCTCATCGCGTTAGATCATCTTTGCTTGGAGTAAGCCAGCAGGTTGTACTCCGTTCCTTGTGATCGTAACCGCTCGAGGTGAAATCCCCTTGTGCAACATTGACACGATCGTGCTCCATTCGGTTAAACGGCATCCGAAGTAGTCAACAAACGCTGCTCGCCGCTCGTTGTAACCACTCGGTGCAGATCGGTCTCAAGACAACAACCCCAAATTCGTGCTTCATCTGGCTGATCGACATTCGGGAGGATTAGTTGGATCCGTCTCTCTCGTCGCTGCAGTCACCCGAAGCAGAATCGGTCCAGATAATCGGTTTCAATAATCGGTATTCGGCAACATTCGGGAAGACCAGTCGGTTCTGTCCCTCAAGCTACCGAAGTCAATTCGAGCAAGTTCCGAAGCCGAACCGACTCGGGTTCAAATCCGACTAGAACGATATCGGGTGAGCCAACCGGCTGCACCCCAACAAGGTTCGTAGTCAACTCCGAACCGAGCTTCGTCAACCGAAACCGAATTTGATGGCATCAACATCCGGCTCGTCAGAAATGAGTCTCTGAAAGTTCGATGGATCGAACTTCAACTTCTGGAAGGAACAAATGCAGGACTATCTCATAGTCAAGGGGCAAATCGATCCCATCGAAAATGAAGAACCTCCAGAAGGATACAAACCAATTGAGTGGCAGAAGCTGGACAGAATCGTCCGCGCCACGATTCGGATGCACCTATCGGAATCGGTATACTTTACGGTGCAATCGTGTACGACAGCATTCGAACTGTGGAAAACACTGTCGGACACTTACGAAAAGAAGGTCGCCGCAACAAAGATGTTTCTGATCCGGCGCCTCTACAACTTGCGGATGAAAGAATCCGACTCGGTTCAAGCACACCTCAATGAGTACGAAAGCATAAGCTCCCAAATCTCGTCACAGGGGACGGCAATCGAGGATGAACTCAGAGCAATGATACTCATGAGTAGCCTTCCCTCATCATGGGAAACTTTCGTCACAACCGTGTGCAACGCGTCAACCACGGCTGTTAAATACTCCGAAGTCACGAGCGCAATCCTGACCGAAGCAGCTCGGAGAAAGTCTTTCGCCAAAGACTCAACAGACGACGCTTATGTAGTACAAGGTTCGACAGACCGATCGAACATACGAGGAAGAGATTCCTCACGGCCGCCGAACAATCAGCGAAGACGGAGCCAGTCACGGGATAACCGAATCTACAACTATTGCAAGAAACCCGGACACATCAAAGCCGACTGCCGCGCACTCAAGAACAAGAACAACAAGAAGAGTGGCCGGCATGAGGAGATCAATTACGTCAGCTTCTCAGCTGATGTACTACCGGACGACCCGAATATACTATCAATCGAAAATCCAGTCGGATCAGAAGTTCTGCTCACGACTGAAGAATCGAGCACATGGCTCTTGGATTCGGGCGCGTCATTTCACGTGACTCCTCATCGATCCCAATTTCGGCAATATACGATCCGTCACTCCGACTCAGTTCGAGTCGGCAACTCACAACACTGTGACATCATCGGAATCGGCACAGTAGAGCTCAACCTTGCAGGCGGCTCTACACTTGTACTCCACAATGTCCGACATGTACCCGAGCTCTCAAGGCCATTGATCTCAGTCGGACAACTAGATGAAGACGGCATTCGTGCCGGCTTTTCTTCGGGAGGGTGGACACTCCACAGGGGGAACCTCCTGCTTGCTAGAGGACCCAAGATACACTCCCTGTATCCGTTACATGTTACGCTCAGAGAGGGTAACCTGTTTTTGGTGGATATTCCTGTGTCATCACTATGGCACAGAAGATTAGGACACCTCAGCAAGGCCGGCATCACGCACCTATCTAGAGCCGGATACATCCCCAAACTCTCCTTCTCGGACCATCAATTCTGCGAGCATTGCCAGTATGGCAAACAAGCAGCCGCATCACACCCGACATCAGCACCCAGAGAAACGAGACCTCTCGATTTAGTCCACTCGGACGTCTGTGGCCCAATGCCGCATCAGTCTCTAGGCGGTGCCTCTTACTTCGTCACTTTTATTGACGATTCGACTCGAAAGGTGTGGGCTTATCCAATTCGCACCAAAGATCGGGTCTTCTCGATATTCTCAGATTGGCTCGCTATGGTAGAAAATCAAACCGACCGAAAGCTGAAATGCCTTCGGACAGACAATGGGGGAGAGTTCAAATCAGAAGAATTCGTCAAATTCTGCCGACAACGCGGCATCCGACGTGAATTTACGGCACCACACAGTCCGGAGCAAAACGGGATTGCCGAACGCATGAATCGGACAATCCAAGAACGGATAGTTTCCATGCTCCAACACTCCGGACTGTCGGATGGCTTCTGGGCAGAGGCTCTACTCACGGCAGTACACATAATCAATATGTCGCCAAGTAGACCTCTAGGACTTCAAATTCCTCAGGAACTATGGATCGGCAGTAAGCCGAATTACGACAAGCTGAGGATCTTCGGATGCGAGGCGTACGCCCTTATTCCGAAAGATGATCGCCGAAAACTTGCACCTCGGTCCAGGAAATGCATTTTCCTTGGATATGGATCTGACGGCGAAATGGGATACCGACTCTGGGATCCCGAACGCAGACAAATCGTCCGAAGTTCGGACGTTGTGTTCAACGAGTCGGCTATGAACCCATCAGTCGAAAAACCAATCGAAGTCCGAAGGGTAACATTTTCCGATGTGCCGACCCTTCAAGAAGGCCCCGCTCTCAACACACGGTCAGCTTCACGGGTAGCTGAACCTTACACTACCGACTCGGACAACTCCGACTCGGCACAGCAGAACAATCCGCTTTCGGACCATCCGACCTCGATACCCGATGCGACCAGTCCAATCATACCTCGCCGATCCGAGAGACTGTCGCAACCTCCGGAGAGGTATTTGTCGAACACCGCGCTCGGCCACAACCGAGAAATAGGATCAAATCACAGAAAACAGGAAATACGAAATGCTCCAAGACTACAGAGAGAAGAGTACACAGGATATTTTACGTGGAAAACCCTAAATGGGAAAAACCACGGGAGTCCTCAAACTCCAACTCACACTATACACAGAGATGTACAATGGTGAAGCTTCAAGGCAACAACCTTGAGCTCACTGTCTTCGCCACAGGCGGCGGCAATACACAGAGGCGTCGACCTCTTCCTTTCTCTCTCTCTCTCTCTCGGCTGCTCTCACTTCGCTCTCTCGGCTAGAACATAGAATGAGCAACAACAACAAACTGTTTGCCCTAAGTCATATTTATACACATATGACTTTTCGGGCTATTTACAAATATAGCCACAAGGGCCCTTGGCAAACATATTCACAAATATGTCCCCGCATCCGGATCTCTCTCCGGGTACATTCATCATCCGGCTCCGTGGCCGGGTCTTCTCTTTGTCATCCGGCTCCGTAGCCGGGGTCTTCATCATCCGGCTCCGTAGCCGGGGTCTACAGCATCCGGCTCCGTAACCGGGTACTCTTCATTCGGCTTCATGCCGGGTACTCTGATCCTACGGTTCCGTAACAGCCTCCGGGCTTGCCGTCATTCATCTCCGGACATCCCATCCGGAGGGACCGAAATCCCAACAAACTCCCCCTTCACTTCGGCATGGGATGTCTCTCCAACCCGATCCTCTTCCGGCATGCTTCCAGCTTGTCGGGTGTGAGCACCTTGGTCAGCATATCCGACCCGTTCTCGTCCGTGTGGATCTTCGTCAACACGAACTCCTCGTCTTCTATCCTCTCCCGGATCCAGTGGTATCTTCGCTGGATGTGTTTCGTCCGGGAATGGTAGGCCGCATTCTTCGCAAGGTGGATGGCACTCTGACTATCGCAATAGAGTCGGTACTCCTCCTGCCGGATACCGAGCTCTCTAATGAAGTCCTTCATCCATATTATTTCCTTGCCGGCTTCAACAGCCGCCATGTACTCCGCCTCCGTGGTTGACAACGCAACCGTCTTCTGCAGCCTCGACTGCCACGAAACAGCTCCCCCTGCATACGTCATCACATACCCTGATGTGGACCGGCTGGTATCTGCATCAGCTGACATATCCGAATCGGTGAAGCCGTCGAGTTCGGGTTTACCGGAGCCGAATCGGAGGCACACGTTTGCCGTGCCCTTCAGGTATCGGAGTATCCACTTGGCCGCGTTCCAATGCTCTTTACCGGGATTGCTCATGTACCGGCTCACCACTCCGACTGCGTATCCAATGTCCGGTCTTGTACACACCATTGCGTACATCAAGCTTCCGACAGCAGAGGCATATGGTACTTTCATCATATCCTCCTTTTCAGCCTTTGTCTTGGGACTTTGCTTGCTGGACAGCTTGCAGTTTGCCGGGAGGGTCGATCCGACCGGTCTTGCTTCCGACATGTTGAACCGTTGAAGCACCTTTGTCACATACTTCTCCTGTGACAGCCACAACTGCTTCTTCTTCCGGTCCCGGATGATGTGCATCCCCAGTATTTGCCTTGCCGGACCCAGGTCCTTCATAGAGAAGGTTCGGTGAAGAGCTTTCTTCAGCATCCGTATCTTGACCTGGTCCCATCCGACGATCAACATGTCGTCCACGTACAGGAGGAGTATTAGAAAGTCTCCTCCTTCAAACTTCTTCACAAACACGCAGTGATCGGACTGCGTTTTGTGGTACCCTTCGTCTGTCATGAAGGAGTCGAACTTCCGGTACCATTGCCGGGGAGCCTGCTTCAGACCGTAAAGGCTCTTCTTCAACCGGCATACCAGGTGCTCCTTCCCTTTCTTCTCGAATCCTTCCGGTTGCTGCATGTAGATCTCTTCTTCGAGGTCACCGTGAAGGAATGCCGTCTTCACGTCCATCTGTTCTATCTCGAGGTCCATGCTTGCCGCTATGCTCAGCACCGTCCGGATGGAGGTCATCTTCACTACCGGGGCAAATATCTCGTCGAAGTCGACGCCCTTCTTCTGCTGAAACCCCTTCACCACGATCCTGGCTTTGTATCTCGGGGGGTTTCCGGCATCTCCCGGTTTCAGTTTGAACACCCACTTGTTACGGAGTGCCCGTTTTCCTTTCGGCAGCTCCACCAGTTCATATGTGTGGTTCTCATGCAGGGAATCCATCTCGTCCTGCATGGCACTCAACCACCTGCGGCTCTGGGTGTCATGCTTTGCTTCTTCAAAGCTCTCCGGCTCCCCCTCGTCGGTTAGCAGCACGTGCTCTGGTTCCGGAAATCTCCGGGGGGCCCTTCTCTCCCTTAGAGGATATCTCCGTTCCGGAGCTTCGGTAACCGGTTCTTCCGATTCTTCTTCATCCGAATCCATTTCGGAATCGGGGCCGGTCCCGGTATCATTTTCATCTTCTTCGGCCGGTTCTGTTTCTTCACCGTCTTCGGCCGGATCCTCGAGTGCTAACCGGTCCCTTGCCGGTCGGGACTGCTCCTCGTAGAGTTGATCCTCACCGGTCGACTTGGAGCTCTTCATCTTCTTCTCCGACTCCAAGTCGGCGAGTGTCTTGTCCTCCATGAAGATGATGTCTCGACTCCTGAATATCTTCTTGTCAACCGGGTCCCATACTCGGTAGCCGAACTCGTCGTCGCCGTAACCGAGGAATATGCATGGCCGGGTCTTTGGATCTAGCTTTCCTCTCCGGTCCTTTGCCACATGCACGTAGGCGAGACACCCGAACACCTTCAGGTGCCGGTAGGACACTTCCTTACCGGTCCACACTTTCTGCGGCGTGTCCCCGTCCAAAGGTACTGAGGGTGATCTGTTTATTACGTATGTCGCCGTCGACATTGCCTCAGCCCAAAACCCCTTGGGTAATTTCGCATGCGCCAGCATACTCCGGACCCTCTCCATTATGGTCCGGTTCATCCTCTCGGCCAGCCCGTTCAGTTCCGGCGTCTTCGGCACTGTAAACTCGAGCCGGATTCCCTTTGAGCGACAGTACTCCTGGAACTGCCCCCGGTATTCCCCTCCGTTATCCGCTCGTATCGCTTTCAGCTCCTTGCCGGATTCCCTTTCCACTCTCGCGTGAAGTTCTTTGAAGACGGACAACACTTGGTCCTTTGTCTTCATCGGTGCCGTCCACAGTCTTCGGCTATGATCATCTATGAAAGTTACGAAGTACTGGGCTCCGCCATGTGACTTCGTTTCTACCTGACACACATCAGTGTGCACCAGCTCCAATGGTGCGCTACGTCTCGTCGGTGGCCTTGAGTGGAAGGAGGCTCGGTTCTGCTTACCGGCCAGGCAATCGGTGCACTTCTCCAGGTGCACATGCTTCACTGGAATGAGGTTGTCTTCTGCAAGCCTCTTCATCCCCTTCTCGCTCATATGGCACAGTCTCTTGTGCCACAGCTCACCGGCAGTGTCAGCTGCCACGTTCAGCTCCTCCGGACATAGCCGGGAATTCATCAGGTACAGTGTGTTGACCTTCCGGGCCCGAGCCACTATCAGGCTCCCTTTGCTGAACTTCATGACACCGTTCCGGATGCTACCCGTGTAGCCTTCATCGTCTAGCCTCCCAGCCGAAATCAGGTTCAATCGAACCTCCGGAACGTGTCGGACATCCTTCAGCAGCATCTTGCATCCGGTTGATGTCATCAACCACACGTCTCCTATGCCGGCAATCCGGCATGTACCTTCATTTCCCATCCGGACAAAACCGTGCTCGCCGGCTGTGTAGGATGAGAAGTATTTCTTCTCCGGGGTCAGGTGGAACGACGCTCCGGAATCGACCACCCAGGTCATCTCTACACCGGCAAGGTTCAGCTCCCTCTCTTCGGTAATGAGCATTATCTCTTCTTCACTTGCCGCGAGTGCTGTCGTTCCTTTCCGGTCCTGCCCTCGCCGATCCGGACCTCTCCGGTCCGTGGCTCCCCGGTATGCACCGTTTCTCTCCGGTGACTTCTTCGAATCGGTGTCGTCGGCTCCGTTGTCCTTTCGGTAATGCCGACAATTCTTCCGGAAGTGCCCCGGCTTCCCACAGTGGAAGCATGTGGGCCTTCCTCTTGACTGCGACCAGGTCCCCGACTTCTCCCGTCTTTGCGGACTCCGGTTCCATTGTCTTCCCCGATCCGATTCGGTAAGCAGCGCCTTCGAGTCGGAGGCCGGTTCTTTATCTCTCCGACGCGCTTCTTCGTTCAAAATACTTGTCTTTACCGTTTGTAAGGACAAGTTATCTTCGGTGCAGGAGGTGCTGAGAGTCACCACCAAGTTCTCCCAGCTGTCCGGCAATGTACACATCAGGATGATGGCTTGCATTGCATCCTCCAACGGGAACTTGATCGCCGCAAGCTGGTTCACGAATCCCATGAACGTGCTTACGTGTTCCACCATACTCTCGCCGTCCCGGTACTTGAGGTTCACTATCTTTCTCATCAGGGAGGTCCGGTTCAACGCATTCTTCCTCTCGTAGAGGCCCGACAGCTTCCTCCACATCTCATATGCGTTGGTGTCGTTCGCCACGTGTTGTAGAACGCTTACATCGACGTATTGCCGAATGGTTGCAACGGCTTTCCGGTTCAGAAGCCTCCATTCCGTCTCAAGTACCCCCTTCGGTATTTCCGACCTGTCAATCGGTTCGTACAGGTCCCGAACAATCAAAAGATCCTCCATCTTGATCTTCCAGTCGGCGTAGTTCTGCGCATTCAGCACCATCATTCCCGGCTGCCCGCTGCTGCCGCCTTCCATTTTCTGTGTTACCGTGCTCTGATACCACTTTGTCGAACACCGCGCTCGGCCACAACCGAGAAATAGGATCAAATCACAGAAAACAGGAAATACGAAATGCTCCAAGACTACAGAGAGAAGAGTACACAAGATATTTTACGTGGAAAACCCTAAATGGGAAAAACCACGGGAGTCCTCAAACTCCAACTCACACTATACACAGAGATGTACAATGGTGAAGCTTCAAGGCAACAACCTTGAGCTCACTGTCTTCGCCACAGGCGGCGGCAATACACAGAGGCGTCGACCTCTTCCTTTCTCTCTCTCTCTCTCTCGGCTGCTCTCACTTCGCTCTCTCGGCTAGAACATAGAATGAGCAACAACAACAAACTGTTTGCCCTAAGTCATATTTATACACATATGACTTTTCGGGCTATTTACAAATATAGCCACAAGGGCCCTTGGCAAACATATTCACAAATATGTCCCCGCATCCGGATCTCTCTCCGGGTACATTCATCATCCGGCTCCGTGGCCGGGTCTTCTCTTTGTCATCCGGCTCCGTAGCCGGGGTCTTCATCATCCGGCTCCGTAGCCGGGGTCTACAGCATCCGGCTCCGTAACCGGGTACTCTTCATTCGGCTTCATGCCGGGTACTCTGATCCTACGGTTCCGTAACAGCCTCCGGGCTTGCCGTCATTCATCTCCGGACATCCCATCCGGAGGGACCGAAATCCCAACAGTATTCTCCTGGAATTTTCTTCACCGACGCCGGCGAACCGACGTCTTACGAAGAAGCATCGACATCTGTCGATTCCGCCACCTGGCATCTGGCGATGGAGTCGGAAATGCACTCCATTCGGGCAAACAAGACTTGGGATCTGGTCGAATTACCTAGGAACCGACGTGCTCTTCCTTGCAAGTGGGTTTATCGACTAAAAGAGACGTCTGATTCGACCACCCCAAAGTACAAGGCCAGATTAGTTGCGAAGGGCTTCCGACAAGAATATGGCGTCGACTTCGACGAGATTTTTTCACCAGTGGTGAAAATGACAACCCTTCGTTTCCTACTCGGCGTAGTGGCAGCCGACAACTTGGAGCTGATTCAGCTAGATGTCAAAACAGCCTTCCTCCATGGTGATCTTGACGAGGAAATTTATATGGAGCAGCCAAAAGGCTTCGTGGCGACTGGCCAAGAACATCTAGTCTGCCGACTCAGGAAGAGTCTATACGGCCTCAAACAGGCACCACGACAATGGTACAAGAAGTTCGACGACTTCATCCAATCGATCGGCTTCTCCAAAAGCGATGAGGACCATTGTCTCTTCACCAACACAGCTCAAGATGGATCACCCATCTTCCTCATCATTTACGTGGACGACATGCTAATTTCTGGACGCCACGCGGGCGAACTTGCCGATCTCATTCGGCAACTGCGGTTGAAGTTTGCCATGAAGGACCTCGGTCCGGCACGACACATACTCGGCATGAAGATTAGTCGGCATCGCGATAAACGACATCTTTTTCTGTCTCAGACCGACTATATCCGACGTGTCTTAGAACGCTTCAACATGCAATCAGCCAAATCTGCTTCAACCCCGCTCCCTATGAATCTTCGGCTCTCTCAGCGAGACTGCCCGACATCCGGTCCGGAGGGGGAAGATATGAAGTCGGTACCGTACGCACCGGCAGTCGGCTCCCTTATGTACCTGATGGTCGCGACACAGCCTGATATTTCTCACGCCGTAGGAGTCGTTAGCAGATTTATGCACAATCCTGGCCGATCGCATTGGAACGCAGTCAAGCATGTGTTCAGATATCTGGCTGGCACAAAAGACCACGGCATTCTTTTCGGTCCGAACCGAACCTCAGGCGTAGTCGGTTACACCGACTCGGACTTCGCCGGCTGTATAGACAGTCGGAAATCAACAACCGGATACTGCTTCAAATTCGGCAATGGAGCAATCTCGTGGAAGTCGAAACTTCAGGAGTGCACAGCGACCTCAACGACCGAAGCAGAATATGTAGCTGCGTCCGACGCAGCAAAAGAAGCTTTGTGGCTCGGTCGGCTGGCGCACACGTTTCGACAAGTCGACCATGACTCAGCTCCAGTTGTCTACAGCGACAGTCAAGGTGCTGTTGCCCTGTCGAAAAATCCGGTTCACCACAACGCCTCCAAACATATCGACGTTCGATATCACTTCGTTCGGGACTGCGTCATTTCAGGGAAAATCGGTCTAGAGAAAATATCCACAACCGACAATGTCGCAGATGGAATGACCAAGTGTCTTTCGGCAGACCGTTTTCGGTCTCTTCGGCATCAGATGGGCGTAACGACAAACCAGTCCGGTTAGAGCCGGACACAGAGCAGGATGGTTCCCGACAACCGACATCAGTTCCTTAATGATCGGCTTCAACTGTTCCGACCCGACCAGTTCGGTCTTCTGCCTTCGGACCCTGCCGACTCGAACAAAGCTGATATGTCCGAGAACCCAAGTCTATACCTGTAATCTTAGATAACCCATGTATACGCCCATTACGGGGGAGTGTCGAATACATGTGTATAATGGACGTATTCACACTATCCCGTTTTGGCCATTTATGTAATTAGCATAAAGGGTAGTTGCCCTAAGTCGGTCACTATATATAGTGACCTTGTAACCTTTTTGTAAGGTTGGATTGTTGTATTCTTGTCTATTGGAATAAAGAGCTTTTTGTGCCTCTCTCTCTCTCTCACTCTCTCTCTCTGTGCAACGACATAGAAACAGTCATACGCAGGTATTCAGCAAGACTCGAATGCTTCTTGATCTTCCGCATTGACGACATTGTCTCCAACACCATACGTATCATATGTGCATTTGCATTCGAGAATGATTTCAATCAAACGTGTATGGTAAATCATCTCAAAGTTGGATTGGATTGACTATGGTCTATATTATATATTGATTCACTCTCAATTCCAATAAGTGGACTCTAATCCATTGTGAACCACCAACATAAGTATGGTTGCAATATTTGCATTGTATCACATGCATCCTTTTGGGATGCTTCTTAAGAATCAAGACATCTCTATCATCCTCACTTTAGAACTTTACAAAAAAATGAGTATGAACTATAGAAATTGAATCAAAATATGTCATTATAAATTATAATCAAACGTTCAAAAACTCATAAAACGTATATTTGAGAATATGAAGAAAACATGACATAGGCAGTAGTAGCATAACAACTTACCACTAGGGAACAAAGAAAGAAAAAAAGAAGAAGAAAAAGAAAAAGAAAAAGAAACGATCAAAAACTCATAAAACGTATATTTGAGAATATGAAGAAAACATAACATAGGCAGTAGTAGCATAACAACTTACCACTAAGGTGACCTAATTTCTAATAACAAAGAAAGAAAGAAAAAGAAGAAAAAGGAACATGACACTAACAAGAGGATGATGAAGTTGGGAATTGAACCCAAGACACAAATAATAGTAGCACAACAACTTACCACTAGTTTATGCTTAGTTCTAATAATAAAAATAAAAGAAAAGAAAAAATTATTATAACACTAACATAAAATTTTGCTATAAAAATGGTACTAATGAGAGAGGGAGAGAAAGATGAGAAAATTGGGAATCAAACCCAAGACATAGACACCAATAGCATGACTCCTTACCACTAGGGTGAGCTAAATTGTAACTATCATATATGAAAAAAAGGAATAAAAAAACGAGCACGTATTTTTCCCATTTCAAACGTGTTCATTTCCAAATGTTTGAATGCTTGCACAAACACGAATATTACGTTCTATGATTATAATGGTTAAAGATTTGATATGTTTATAACAAGGTTGTGGGTTCAAATCTTTTTGAGACATCATGTGAGTGTCATAATGACACTTACTAAACACTTCTTCTATATATGAGCCGTTATATATGATTGGTAGTCCATTTGCCTCCATAGGTTCCACAAGTGTTTCACCCATGGGGTGTCATGCCAAGAACATCTTATTGGATCAATTCATTGATTATTTCGCAAGGGCTTTCCCATCTCTTTCCGTTTTTCACTTTTTTCTTCAAGCATTGATTGCATGGGAATTAGAAATATTAATATGTATGCACAAATACATTAGATGCTTAAATTTATATAAAGCAAATTTTAGAATATTATGAGGATTTTGACGATAATTGAATAAAAGAATAAAAGAGAGTTGGGGGGATACCCTTGAGTTTCAATAGTGTGAGTCTATGATCGATGACAATGTCACCTTGGTTGTTGTAGGCCTCCCACACGCCATCATTTGCTACCTTGTGATTTGGTTTGTTGTCAAAGCCATAGTGGTTGAACACCAAAATGAGCAAACTCAATCATAAACTCTTTTATTCATTATATATCTTTAAAGAGTTCTCTTGTCGGATAAATGCATTATTCTCTCTTTTCACGTGTACGGATAGTTTTGCTTTTGAGTATGCACTTTGTCATTATCCTTACATGGGTGACTTGCTTTGGCAAAACCATACATGTTTCCAAAGACAAGAATTGACATTGGTCAAAACATGTAACGCCCTCATCGCTTATGGCCTTGGATCATTCCTAGAATATTTGGGTCTTGAAATGGTCCATATTTTGTGTGTCCTTTTGCCCCACATGGGCCCCACTCTCACGTCAATCTTTACTTATCCACAAATCCCTTGCCAAATCTCAGCCAAATTTGCGTTGATGCTTATTGTAGCCTTCGCCATCCGACCCCTTTTGGGCCCCTTCTCATATTGTGTCGTCACTTGAGAGGTTGTCACCTCACTTTCATTCTTGACCTTCTATTTTTTTGAAAGAAGTTTCAACCGCAATCGAGATGGTTCGACTACTCTCATTGAGGCATAAACCTATCTATGTCTAAGATCCTCTACTTTGTTCACCCTTTCATTGGGTTTCAAACTTGTTTCTTTGCCTTCCCTTTTCTTCATTTGTCCTAAATATGGTATTTTAGGTAGCCAACTAGAAAAGCTGCGTAGGAGATAGTCTTATGTGCACAAATTCCATATGGTTGATGAACATTCACCTCACTTCCCTTATCCTCATTCTTCTTTTCATTTTATTCCACTGAAGTTGAGGTGTTAGCTCTATCTAGAAGAACAACCCTCAAAGCAATCAACCCAATCATCAACTTGCCTCTCCACACCCCCCTCCATTTCATCCTTCACAGATTCATCTCTCTTCACACCATCATCATCCTTCTCTTGGATCATTTTGTGGTGTAGGCTTGAAACTCCAATGATGGATTTCATGCAATTGACTAAGCTCTTCTAGCCTATGAGATCCCAAGTCTTGGGATTTGGTGATGAATCAATCCAATCGTATTATTTCTTTATTCTTGTTGGATTTCTTAAATCCTTCCATTCACCAATTCAATACTAGCCTTCTTTCCAAAAAACTTCACCATTTCACTTATGGTCATGAGCATGTTTAAACATAAGCATGACACTTTGGAGATGACATTCATGTTGTCATCTAAATTGCCGCAAAACTCTTTCTCATTATTTGTGAGGAAGTTGTCATCTAGATTCAAAGCTTGAAAGATGCATGTTATCACATTGTTTGAATCATCAATTCCTTCATTGCCTTGTTTGGCTACCTCATGAGTTGCTTCACATAAGGTCCTAGGTGGAGTGAAGTTTGGGCATGAAGCTTTAGATGTGGAATTTATACCAACATTTGAGCCACTATTAAGTTTCTCCTTCCTCTCCTTAAGAGTAGTAACTATTGCACTCAGCCTTGCATCGTCTGAATTGTCTCCAAACTCCCTCACGTTTCGGAGAAGTACACCATCATATAGTTTAGACCATTCTCAAGGACCTTGGTTTTGCCCTTCTTGTTGGCCATTTCGTAGTTACATGACAATTCGATGGTGTATGCCACCCTTTCTTCCTTAGTCTTTTGCTCTTAACTTCGCATATTTATTCTCATCAACATTTATATAATTCCCTTTTAGGCTCTAATCATGCTTCCCAATTATCTCTTCCATGTCGAGCATTGAGGACCTCTTTCTTAGTTGCCTCAATTCAATTGATCACCAAAAACTTCTCCTTTAGGATTTGTCACTTCTAGGTATAACGTGTATGGTTGGTGGTTGTGTACATGTCAAGAAAGCACAATATTCTCATTTTCGTTTTCTTATAATGGTTGCATATTCATCTCAATTCTTTCCCATTCTTAATTAACCCATTTGCACCATCACCATCTTCTGATTGAAATGCCAAAAGAAGTTCTTATATGGCAGAGCACCCAAGCAATGTATAAAAAGAAGATACAATGCATAAACCAGTTTATACCATCACATATTGTTTGCAAGTAAATGGCCATCACATATTGCTTGCAAGTAAATGGTGCGCTAATACAAACATGTCATATTAAATGGATTATTCTCTTTGAACCCTTTTGTTTGTTGAAGCTTATGGCTTTGCCTTAAATACTTGAGGAGATATGACCCAATGCCAATTATTTGTATGAGCCATTGGTTTTCTTTAATAAGAAAAATAAAAATTGTATGTTAGGTTTTCTCCTAACATGACATTTTCACACATTCTAGTGTTACCTTCCCAATTCCTAGTGGCCAAATTAGTTGCTTTCAATTAGTGTGACTTGCACTTAACATATACTTCATACTAGCAATTCATCATGATCACTAAGTGAGCACGTTCCTAATCACCAAAGTTGGGTTCCATTGGGTCAAATATTTTGCGCCGTGATAATGTCTTCAAAAACCACGCGTTTATGTCATCTCTCATAAAGTATTACTAATGTTGCAGTCATTAAATTCCATGGTGTGGTATGACTTCCTTTCCACCCACCATAACGATGAATGTTCGTCCCTCAAGCATTCCATGTGCAAATAAGAGCATATTCGAGGAAAACTCCATTTCTCACATAAAGCAGATAGTCTAGGCGGTTCTCATAGAAAAAGTTGAAACATATGGTTGGAATGCTAATGTTCACATTCTAATTGCTTCCACACAATGTTGGGGCCTATACTTACCACAGAAAACATGTCCGTTCATCTCAATCATTCCATACAAAGAACAGAGTGAAGAAGAGAACCCTAATAAAGAACCAGAACCCATGCATACATGTATTGAATTAAAATTAGAATTTGTATCGTCCATGAAGAGGCCAATTTTGACCTATGGGACCAGAGTATACATGTGTTCTTGATATGTGTCTCCTTCCTAAGAAGGGGTATTCATACATTGAAGCACAAAGTCTCTATGTGTGAATAAAGCATACACATATGAGCTCAACCTTCTCTGTGGTGTCTGAAGTATGGCATTTAAGTTATTACTTCCTCTTAGTATGTCAGCATATCTTGAACGAATTGCACTATATGCCGAGCATGTGAAGAGCAAGTGAAGAGCATGTCGAGTATGTGGATGAGAGAGAGAGAGAGAGAGAGAGAGAGAGAGAGAGAGAAAGAGAAAGAAAGATATATTAACGTCTTCTAAGGCCAACATTGGCCCATGAGACAAATGGTTTACAACAAAAAATGGGATATTTACCCATTCATCGAAAGTAAAAAATAAAAATAAAAATAGAGTTTTAAGCTAAATAGTTCTCGTAAAATAACAAACATGTTCTACAATGAAAATGATGTTATACTAGGCCTAATTTCATTTCCATTCAAGTCCCTCGAAGAGAAGCAGGAGGTCAAAGGGTTTCGATGTGGATGTGGCCCGTGACCCCAATGTAAAAGGTACCCCAACCATAGCTTCTAGTCGACGTAGCTCACGTTCCCTTATCTTCTTAATCCTTTCTACTCCGTGTCAACTTGTTTTGAAGCCCAACGTCCGAGGGCATTTGGTTGTTCTTTGCATTTCGGCTTCCTTCAGAGAGAGGCCGAGATGCGTAAGTGTATCTACATTTATCGTCTCACTTTGTTCCTGAAAAATTACACTAGTTACAAGTTGATGAATAGTAAAAGGGTTATGGTTAACACTTTGTAATTTATTCTCCCTATGTTGTTTTAGCTCTAAGATATACCTACCTAGTCTCTTTACATTTGGGGTATCTAATAGTTTGGAGAGGGTGGGAGAGGGTCCCAATATGTCTTGGTATTCCACTCATATCTCGACATAAGTTGGGCACTTGCATGTGAAGTGATACTCCTCCTCTATCTCTATGTGGCATAACCTACATAGCCTTTCCTCCCTAGGGACTCTATTAGCCAACCATTCTCAATCTCAAGTTGGTGAGATGATATCCTAAGTTGTCCAATGGCCACCCTTAGTGCATTTGACAAGATTTTATCTAGATATCTTGGTCGTGTAATAAAACCTAATTGAGAGAAGTGTAAGAAGTGTTCCTTATAGTACAACATTTTAGATGGGAGTGGCTCTCGTGGGGTGATCCATTTATATCGAGTGTGAATTTGCCATATTTCTTGGTGTATCACTTTATTACGGTCTTCATGAGATATTAGAGTTTGGTCAGTCCCATGGTTGTACTTAAGGGGGGGGCAAGTTATTAATGTCTATGTCGTTTGCAAGTAACCAACTCACCACAGTGCTATACCAAGAGCTAGTGTCTCCACACCCATGTAGGGATTGGGATGCCTCAAAGGCTCGACGGGATATCCTATCTTATGTTTGGCTATGTATCCAATGAATAAAAACTACCACTTGACACAGTGCTTCTACTAACATTGGGGGCAGACTAAACTCTTCTCTAATAATGTCATGTGGTACTGTCGATTTGCTTCAGAGTTGACGTGATAACATCGTCACCAAAGGTCTCTCTAATTGTGTCCACATGAAAGATGGTAGACCTGGAGCCCATACTACTGATGCATACATGAGAGAAGGGGTCACTAATGAGTCGAAGAGCCATCCCTTAGTCCGTGGCTCTTGAAAGTATGCCTGATGGCATTGTCTCTCTAAGAGTGAGAGGGATGCATACCCTCTCGTTAGTCTCTCTTTGGATGCCTGGGTCATCGAGAATTTACCTGAGCGAGCACTAAAAGTGACTCCTAAGTATACATTTGATCCAACTACCTCAACTAGTTTATGAGAGAGGATTAGGTGACATTTACTCCTAACTCGGGACGATGTATGAAAGATAAGGACTTTAGTTTCACTAGATTCACTACTAGTCCTCATTGTGTGCAAAAGTCATCAGATAGGGCATTAAGATGCTTTTGTAGGTCGTGTTTCGATTGGAGAGCAAGACAATGTCGTCTGCGTAGAGTACGAGACTAACTTGCATATCCCCAATAATTACTCCCTTGCCTCCCTTTCGAGCAATAAAATCAGTGATCTCATCAATGTAGATCCCAAAAAGAGTCGGTGATAGGGGGAAACCCGGTTTTACACCAATGGTGCTAGTGAAACAATCGGATAGGCCACTTGGGCATCTTACACACCCAAAGACTTGCTCATATAGGGCATAAATGGCCCAGATCATGTCATTTGGTATCTCCAAGCTCTTAAGTCTATCAAACAACTTCTCCCTAGGCACCGTGTCAAAGGCTTTGCGGAAGTCCACAAAGCAACAATATAGTTTCTTCTTACGACCCCTCGTCTGGCCAATTAAGCACCTAAGTGTGAAGATATGGTGAATAGTGGAGAAGGCTAATCTAAAGCCAGCCTGCTCAAGTGCTCGAAGACTTAATGTTTCCATATAATCGCTGAGCTCCGCTTCCATTACCGCACCATATAGTTTAGCGAGCGTATGACCTATCATAATGGTCCTATATGTATTTGGGTCCATTGGATCCCCTCCAGAGAGAGAGAGAGAGACAACGTGGTGTCCATCTAGACGATGCCCAAGGAAGGAGCACAGGAGTGGCCATACAAAGAACAGAGTCAAGAAGAGAACCCTAAAAGGAACCAGAACGTAGGGATACATACATGTATGTGGACGAAAGAGAGAGAGAGAGAGAGAGAGAGAGAGAGAGAGAGAGAGAGAACATGGCGTCCATCCAGATGATGGCCCAAGGAAGAAGGAGCACAGAAGTGGCCATACCAAGAACAGAGTGAAGAAGAGAGCCATAAAAGAACCAGAACCCATACATACATATAATGTATACATACATACATGTATGTGGACGACAAAGACAACATGGTGTCCATATGGATGAAACCAGAACCCATACATACATACATACATACATACATACATACATACATACATACATACAAGAGGGGTTGCATTCACATTGGGTTCTCTCTGCTCCCCTGTCTGTCTCTGTCTGTCTGTCTGTCTGTCTGTCTCTGCCTGTTTCACAATGGAAGAAGGAAGAAGCCCTTGGATTTCTGCACACTTCCAATGAGAAATGGGGGAGCATCTCAGGGACATGGTGAGTACTACTCCTCTCCCAATTTTGCTACTGTAATCTCTCTCTGTCTCTGTCTCTCTCTGTCATTTCAGGGTTTTTTCTGTGCAGGATTATTTCCCATAACTCTTCTTCTTGCGGAAGCTTCTTTTCTTATATCCTTTCCTCTGCTAGGTTTTCTGTCCCTCTCTACAAGCTTCAAGTAAGTTCCACCCCCCCCAACTACGAACTTAACTAATTCTCGATCTGTTAATTTGGCCTTGTTTTTGCTTTCTCTCTCTAGATTGCCTTCCTTTTGGATTTCTTCTTATTCTTTTATCCCCCGTCTGTAGCATAATCCCGTCTCCATTTTATACGCAGGTACAGACAGGTTCCCGTCATTTTAGGGTTTAGGGTACCTACTACTCACACAGCCATGCCTTCATCGCATAGCTCCCTTGTGTTTTTTTGAGCTCAAAGAAAGAAAAAAGAAAAGAAAAAAGAAATAGAAAGAGACACAGGGATACAGAAAAGGTGTCATGGAATGCAATAAAGATGAAGCTTTCAGATCAAAAGGTATTGCGGAGGCCAAATTCTCGCAACAGGATTATGTCGGAGCTAAGAAATTCGCCCACAAAGCAAAACAGCTTTTCCCAGAGCTAGAAGGCATCCCTCAGTTTATATCAGCCTTAGAAGTTCACATTCTAGCCGAGAACAAGCTACAAGGAGGTGAGACAAACTGGTATGCAATCCTTCAAGTCGACCCTTCTGCTGATGATAACACCATAAGGAAACAGTATAGAAAACTTGCGTTGCTATTACATCCGGATAAGAACAAATCCGTGGGCGCAGAGGCGGCATTTAAGCACATCTCAGAAGCTTGGGCGATACTATCCGATAAGGCGAAAAAAGCATCCTATGACTTGAAATGCAAAGGTAAGATTCCCCCTCGTGTTTCTGTTTCTTCTCATCATAAGGACCCGCCAACTGCCGCAACAGCTGGATGCTCCCAGAGTGTGAACATGGCAAAATCACCACCACCACCACCACCACCTCCCAAAAGAAGAGCCCCATCACAACCTCCTCGGAAATCTCAAACTCAACGTCCCCCGCCCCCTAAGCCCAGCATTCGGAAAGTGACCACTTTTTGGACTGCTTGTCCATCTTGCAAGATGGAGTTAGAGTATCAAAGAGTTTATTTGAACAAGTCATTGTGTTGCCCTGTTTGCTATAAGCCTTTCTTAGCAAAGGAGGTCGTGCCAGTGGGCGGAACTATACTATGGCCACCTCCTGACATGGGGATCAGCACCCACTCTGATGGAGTTCATCCAAGTGTGACCAATGGAACAGCTCCTTCTGGAAGTGTCCATTCTGGAAATGTACAAAATGATATTAGACCACCTGTGGAAAGTAGGGCCAAGATACCAATACAGAAGGATAATGTTGAAATTCGGGCAGGAGTTACAATCGAGCTTCCTTTGGGAATCAAGGAAGAGATTCATGAAAACCATACAGAGCCGAGGGTGAGTGACGAAAGTAAGCCAAAGGTAGAGGTCAATGCTGAAAAAGATGCTTGTGCAAAGGAAGCGTTTAAGGCGAGGTTCAAGAAAGAGAGTCCAGGGGGATTCTCTGAAAGAGCTAAGAAGAAAAAAAAGAATCCTTCAGATGTGAACCCAGCAGAGGACCAGAAAACAAAGCCGAATGAAGCCAAAGAAGCCGCACATGCAAAGGAAGCTTTCAGTAGACTAATGGGGAAATCCAAGGGTGATGTTGAACCCAAATCATCATCAGAAAAGCTAAGGAAAGATGTAGAGAATAGCCAAGAACATCTTATGATGGGTAACTCAGGGGTGGCATTCAAAACAAACTCTACATTCTTGCATAAAATGCCGAGAACAAATAATGGGAATGTAGATTTGGAAGGGCATATTAACAATAAAGGTAAAGTTGAATGTGTGTCAATTAACCACCGAAAATGTGCAAAGAGTAAAAGGGTCGCTCCCACACTTGACCATGCCAATCCAGGAAAGAAAATGAAAGAAGAAGACAACCCAGAAGGTAGAGCTGATGATAAACCTCTAAAAAAACGTGACCGCAAGGTGGCTCGCAGTAAGGCTTCTTATTCGGGAGATGGCCATCAAGGAATCCCTTCATTTGAGCCCCCAATGTCAGCATTTGTTGTGGACCTGAGCTCCATGGCCGTGGCTGCTGCCACTGATGATGGCGATGGTGATGATGCCTCAATCACTGTTCCTGATGCTGAGTTCTATGACTTTGATAAAGATCGTTCCGAGGACCATTTCTTGGCCGGGCAAATATGGGCTGTGTATGATGATGATGATGGGATGCCACGATACTATGCGAAAGTGAATAAAGTTTTCTCATGTCAGCCATTCAAGTTGCAAATCGCATGGTTGGAGCCACGGTCATACGATGACGAGACATTAGCTTGGATAGAGTCCGGTATGTCGATTACATGTGGAGATTTTAAGCTTGGCAAGGCACATGTAAGTGATCAAATCAACACATACTCACATATGATGGTGTTTGAGAGAGTCCAAGGACAAAAAGGTGGATTTAAGATCTATCCAAAGAAAGGGGACATTTGGGCACTATACAAGGAGTGGGACCACCTGAAGGTCAAAGAAAAAAAACCTAGTTATATTGTAGTGGAGATCCTAACTGACTTCAGTGATAAAGAAGGGGGGCAAGTGTGGAAGCTTATCAAGGTTGACGGTTTTAAGACTCTTTTCCGGAGACAACCAGGAAAAGGGCATGTAGAACTGATCTCAGCCATTGAATCGAGGAGGTTTTCTCATCGCATTCCAGCATATTGTCTTTCAGGTGATCAAGGACCAAGGGTACCTGAAGGTTGTTGGGAGCTTGATCCTGCCGGAACTCCACCAGAACTCATCACTGGAATATAATTCGTGTAATTCGAGTTTTGCTATATATGGTGGCCACTTTTCCCCATTGTGATTTAATTTGTAAGATATTTCTGTGTGCCACATACCACATAGATTGGACAAAGGAAATAGTGGGCATCTTGAGAAGTCATCCACAAGATGCTGTGTTTTGTAATTTATTCAGCAAATCAAAGGATCCGAAAATGCGGTAAGCACTCTTCTTACTTGAGTAATTTTTGGGTTTCCTTGGGTTATTTGTGCTGGTTTTTTTATTATCTTGAGTGGGGCATTCTTAACACACATTTAATGATCCTTTACCAGGTTTTCATCAATATTGTAACTTTCGTCAATATGCCAGGATGCAAATCATATATGGACATGGTCTGCTCTTTCAACCACATCTAAATGCTAACAAGGGAAGCTAACCTATGATAAGTAGTTCATGTTGCGATGTAGAGGTTCTTCAGAAGAGAAAAGAAGGAAGATGAAAGTGCCTTGATAGGAAAAAGGTATGGTAATCGCTATTTAAAACACTTTTTTGAGAAGGGCACATTGATGGGTATAGATAGCGCTATTCAATATACCTTTTTTGTCCCTAACTGATTGGTTATAGAGCACTGCTCTGGTTTTCAGAAGCATAGGCATAGTTGTAAGGTATGCTATTGTTGTAATGCTTGTCTCAATGAAATTAGCTTTGGATATTAATGCATGGATAAGGATTCCTGATACTCAGACATTCCTATAGGGAGGATTCGTGTTGGATATAGAATGTGAGTGCATAGTTAACGATCATACCATGTATTTACGTATGGCTATGGTGGAGGCTCTCAAAATATGGTGGTTGATGATATCGTGTGACATGGTGAACTTCTGTGCAAGCAGAGTTTTTTGGCAGGTTTTGTGATATTGTTAATAATGGATTACTGACATAACATTTGTTCTGAAATCATATGTATTTTTGTGCTCTGCCTGAACATGGGGTGCCTTTTAATGGAAATCTGGTTTTTGATCCGAATCTTGAAGCCATTTTGGTCTGAAGGGTGCCTTGTTTGTCCTTGATGTTCCATGTTCTGTTTGAAAACGTGTTTCATGACTTGTTTGTTTATATAATAAGTTCAAAATTTGTACAGAATCTTACTTTGAGAATCAAAAGCAAGCATTCAAGATGACCACGTTTTCCATTAGGTATATTGGAGACATGTTGTCAGTATGCTAAATGAATTAACATATTGATCTAACTAACAATATCAATTGTCAGAACCACCATGATATAAAACCCCAATGAAGTGTGAATGACTGAGATGGACAAGGGCACCATCATAGATTCAAGTTCCCACACAATAAGCATGCTAGTAGATGATGATACCTTGTGTTTGAAGATCGAAACTTTTCAAGATATGCTTTGTTGAATGTGACTTTAGGTATCACAAGTGCTAGTTGTATATGTAATATATGTAAACTTCAAGCTTAAGATGAGTCTCTTATCATTCCCACATGCATGAAGCATGCATATGCAATGGCCTTTCTTTGGACACATCAATATAGTCTTTTCTTCACAGAAGTGACTTTGTATATCAAACAACCCTTGTGATGCTAAATGTGTTGGATCTATCTCCCTTATAAACTCAAAATATTATACTCACCCTACAATAGTATTGGCAAAAGATGTTTAGGCACTAGAGATGATCGTCACCTGAGTGATGGATGGACACATTAAGGCAATTATCTTAGCATGATTAAGAAGAGAACCTAAGCTACTACATTAGTACATTTGAGTTTTAGAATGAATAGGCTTGACATGATTAAGAACACAACTTCTTGACAACAACCTAACTTTCATTGGTTGCATCCTCGTGTTGAGAAAGAAAGAAAGAAATATTAATGTCTTCTAAGGCCAAATTTGGCCCATGAGACAAATGGTTTATAAAAAATGGGATATTTACCCATTCATTGAAAGTAAAAAAATCAAAATAAGATAAAAAATAGTTCTAAAAAAAACATGTTCTACAATGAAAGAGATGTTATACTAGGCCTAATTTCATTTCCCTCCAAGTCTCTCGAAGAGACGCAGGAGGTCAAAGGGTTGCGACGTGGATGTGGCCCGTGCTCCCAATGTAAAAGGTACCCACCCCAACCATAGCTTCTAGTCGACGTAGCTCACGTTCCCTTATCTTCTTTTCTTAATCTTTTCTACTCCACGTTGACTTGTTTTGAAGCCCAACATCCTAGGGCGTTTCATTGTTCTTTATATTTCTTCTTCCTCAAGGGAGAGGTCGAGCAGCGTAAGTGTATCCACATTCATCGTCTCCCCTTGTTCCTAAAAAATTACACTAGTTACATGTTGATGAATAGTAAAAGGGTTATGATTAACACTTTGTAATTTATTCTCCCTATGTTGTTTTAGTTCTAAGATATACCTACCTAGTCTTTTTACACTTGGGGTATCTAATAGTTTGGAGAGGGTGAGACAGGGTCCTAATATGTCTTGGTATTCCGCCCATATCTCGGCATAAATTGGGCACTTGCATGTGAAGTGATACTCATCCTCTATCTCTATGTGGCATAACCTACATAGCCTTTCCTCTCTAGGGACTCTTTAGCTCGACCATTCTCCCATTCTCAATCTCAAGTTGGTGAGATGATATCCTAAGTTGTCCAATGGCCACCCTTAGTGCATTTAATAAGAATGTATCTAGATATCTTGGTCGTGTAATAAAACCTAACTTAGAGAAGTGCAAGAAGTGTTTCTTATAGTACCAACATTTTAGATAGGAGTGGCTCTCGTGGGGTGATCCATTTATATCGAGTGTAAATTTGCCATATTTCTTGGCATATCACTTTATTACGGTCTTCCTGAGAGATTAGAGTGTGATCAGTCCCATGGTTGTACTTAAGGGGAGATAGGCTATTAATGTCTATGTTGTTTGCAAGTAACCAACTCACCACAAGGCTATACCTAGAGCTAATGTCTCCAGATGCATGTAGGGATCGGGATGCCTCAAAGGCTTGACGGGATATCCTATCTTGTGGTTGGCTATGTATCCCATGAATACAAACTACCATTTGAAAGAGTGCTTCTACTAACATCGGGGGTAGACTAAACTCTTCTCTAATAATGTCATGTGGTACTGTCGATTTGCTTCGGAGTTGACGTGATAACATCGTCACCAAAGGTCTCTCTAATTGCGTCCACATGAAGGATGGTAGACCTAGAGCCCATACTACTGATGCACATGAGGGAAGGGGTCACTAATGAGTCGAAGAGCCATCCCTTAGTCCGTGGCTCTTGAAAGTATGCCTGGTGGCATTGTCTCTCTAAGAGTGAGAGGGATGCATACCCTCTAGGTAGCCTCTCTTTGGCTGCCTGGGTCATCGAGAATTTACCTGAGCGAGCACTAAAAGTGACTCCCAAGTATACATTTGATCCCATTACCTCAACTAGTTTATGAGAGAGGGTTAGGTGACATTTACTCCTAACTCGGGACGATGTATGAAAGATAAGGACTTTAGTTTCACTAGATTCACTACTAGTCCTCGTTGTGTACAAAAGTCATCAGATAGGGCATTAAGATGCTTTTGTAGGTCGTGTTTCGATTGCGAGAGCAAGACAATGTCGTCTGCATAGAGTAAGAGACTAACTTGCGTATCCCCAATAATTACTCCCTTGCCTCCCTTTCGAGCAATAAAATCAGTGATCTCATCAATGTAGATCCCAAAAAGAGTCGGTGACAAGGGGCAACCCTGTTTTACACCAATGGTGCTAGTGAAACAATCAGATAGGCCACATGGGCATCTTATGCACCCAAAGACTTGCTCATATAAGGCATAAATGGCCCAGATCATGTCATTTGGTATCTCCAAGCTCTTAAGTCTATCAAACAACCTCTCCCTAGGAACTGTGTCAAAGGCTTTGCGGAAGTCCACAAAGCAACAATATAGTTTCTTCTTACGACCCTTCGTTTGGTCAATTAAGCACCTAAGTGTGAAGATATGGTGAATAGTGGAGAAGGTTCGTCTAAAGCCAGCCTGCTCAGGTACGCAAAGACTTAACGTTTCCATATAATCGTTGAGCTCCGCCTTCATTACGGCACCATATAGTTTAGCGAGTGTATGACCTATCATAATGGTTCTATATGTATTTGGGTCCATTGGTTCCCCTCCTTTATGTATAGGGGCCACTGTGTTCATGGCCCATTGTGGTGGAAAACCCTCGGTGAGGGCACGGTTGAAGATTAGAGTGAGAAGGGGGGCTAGGCACTCTCGAGCATATATGATGTGCTTAGCTCGCAATCTTGTGTGGTCCATGGATTTCCTATGTTGTAACTTTTTTATGACCTTCGTGACCTTAGAGGTCGTGAAAAGTGTCCTCATGGTAGGTCGAGGTGTGGAAGGCATTGGAATGGGTGGTTGGTTCGGGACATGGTAGAGTCTCTCGATATATGTGTGCCAAATATTGGGATCCTCGATAAGTGTTTGTGGTCTCAGTTTCCGTAGTCTCTTTCATGCAAGGGCGTAGTCCTTACTCATGAATATATGGTAGAGTTCCCAATATTGAGATGCTTCCCAAGCTCGTCTTTTACGACGTGTCATCTTGCGCATCTCTTTGTGAGCTTGTACTGAGCAAATAGTACCACTAAGTCGCGACACCTTAAGTTGTCTATACAACTCTCTACAATCCTCATCATACCACTTGTTCTATGGCATAGACCCTATTCTACTATGATTGGAACCTTTTGTGCATGGGAAACTACTAGTTGTTGCTGAGTGAAGGATGTGTGTGAGTTTTGTAGTGAGGTTCTCTAAAGGCAAGGAAGAATCAAAAGAGGAGAGATGGGCCTGTACATGTCGAGAGTAGATGTCAACGAGCTCATGCGTGAAATGTATTATGGTGTGATGGGTTGGTTGACTAGAGTTGGTGGTGTGGGAGATGTCACATTTTAGCTCAAACTATAGGAAGTTATGGTCTGCACCAACGGGGCATGGGGCCACTCAGAAGGAGTTAACCATTTGGGTAGCTTCAAGGCGTCCTATTAGGTAATCAATCGTGCTTTCCCCTCCTCCATGTGGGAAACATGTGAGCTCTTCCGAGCCCGGCCACTTGGCTAAGCCATTATATATGATCATCTGGTGTCGGCTTCCAAGTTCAAGCAGATGATGGCCAAAGCTTGTGGTGTCCGCACCTTGATCTTTTGATGTACATGTTATGCCTAAGGCTAAAGGGTCGACATTTACCATTTCTAAGTTTCTATCCATCTGAAATATTGTGCATTGTCGGGATTGGGGTTCTCGCATTAAAATCCCCTACAAGGAAGACTTCCCCTTGTAAAGAATATCGGATTATGTCATCCGATAAAGGTTCGTATGGAGAAGGCCCATGTGGCGTTCCTTCATCAACTATACTCGCCTCTCCAGCCGTATTATACCGGGATCCTTTCGGGGGGAATTAACAAACGACGATAAATATCACCTGATCCTTGCTAGTGAGGATTTTCACCCACATAAAACGGGATTTTGGGTCTTTCTTTAGTATTTCTATCCTATTATGTATCTCACTCCGAAATAATATCGCAACCCCTCCAAACCCTCTAGTAGTGTGTTGACGTGATGTTTGTCTAAAGACAGATTCCCAACAAAAACCATCAACACGTGGCAGTCCTCGATTTGGACTCTGATGTGTTTCTACTAAAAAAAAAGTATATCAGATACCTTCAAAATGTCCTCTAGAAGGCTAGGGTGTGTCCAAAGTGCACCGTTACAATTCCATAAGGTCATCCTAAGTTTATTGTCTGTCACATGGGCCACATGCCGTCAATTGGCGGCACGATCATTAATTATCACACGTCCGTCTCGGTAAAAAGCACGGTGCCCCTCTTTACGAGCTTGTATGACTCACGACATACAAGTTTTACGATGCTAAATTTGCATCTTGGTCAAGTCTTCATCGAGGTAGATAAGGTCCCCGTCCAATCCTCGAAGAATTGGTCTCTTTTTAAAAAAGGTGATCCTAGATTCTTGAGTCCTTTAAACTGAAGGACTAAAGAAGCACTTTTCCTAGTGGTGTCACGTCCTACTCTCCAAGTTTTAGTGATTGGTAGGGCTTCGTACCCCAACATCTTCCCTAATGTTTGTGCATCTTCGTCGGGAGATGCCCCTTCCTTGAGCCCAGTAACTCTTATGTTTAAGCGTCGAGCTTGATGCATTTCAATAATGCAGATATGCTCTTGAAACGCTGACCAATGCAGTGCAGGAGGTGATCCGAGTGTGCTAGGCACATTTGAATGTCTTGTGGAGTTACACGAGAAGTTCATTTGATTCTGTAAGAGAACATTTCTAAGTGAGCTTGCTAAACAACACAAAGAAAGTGAGCTGCAACCAAGAGTGATCTCTACAAATGAAGAAGGGCAAAAAAGGGATACCATTTTATTGAGATATAATCCTCCAAAGATTAAGATTATGATTTTGAGCGTAACTAAAAGTAGTACAGCTGATCGTCATGCGTTTTCTCCAGCCTTGATCAATGAGATGTGTGCATCACTGACAACCTAACACAGGGAAATTTAGTGTTTAGGGTAGATTAAAACGTACCAATTAATACATCAATATATAATCATCAAATAATATAGGCACCATACTGATGATTATATAATATATTAGGTTTTAATTTACCCTAAACCTACCATCCCATTCATCTATCCACATATAATCATCGATAGATAATATAGGCACCATGAAGAATTTGCATTACAATATTGGATCGTATCACATTTATATAATCGGAGTCGCTCCAGAAAAGATGTCATGGAAAAACATAGTATATATAATTGAGATCAGGAATACCAAAACTAGTGTGCATATGAAAAATGTGATTCTGATTGTTCAACTGGAAATGTTAGAACTTGGGGGAACAAGAAATTGTTATAGCCAATCAGGGATTCAAAAGATTTGACTACATGTAATGGAAATTGTTATAGGCTTATAGCCAATCAGGGATTCAAAAGATTTGACTACATGTAATGGAAATTGTTATAGGCTTATAGCCAATCAGGGATTCAAAAGATTGACTACATGTAATGGAAATTGTTATAGCCAATCAGGGATTCAAAAGATTTGACTACATGTAATGGAAATTGTTATAGCCAATCAGGGATTCAAAAGATTGACTACATGTAATGGAAATTGTTATAGCCAATCAGGGATTCAAAAGATTGACTACATGTAATGGCAAACAGTGGATGATGATAAATGATGAGGTATCATAATATGTTTGTTTGTTTAAAGATTAGGGGAAGGGGCAGAGGAGTCCAAAGATGAGGTAGTAAAGGGTGGCATGGCAGAACTAGTGTCGAAATGGCCACCGCGGACATCGGATGACAATGATGCCAAGATTGATACCTCGCCCATCTCTCTGCGCCGGCCATCGGATCCACCATGCCCATCTACACACAACTCTGCCAAGGATACTCCTGTTTCATCATGAACACCAGTCACATCATACACATCCTCAAGGTTTAGGGTTTAGGGTTTTTGGAACTCGCGGATACATCATTTTGGATTCAGCTAAAACTAGTAATGCCAAACACATGTATATATATATATGTGTGTGTGTGTGTGTGTGTATGGATGTAATGGCTTCATGCAAACAGTTAAGGCCTAGCATATCATGGGATCCTGCAGCTAATTAAGTGTAGGTGCAATATGCAGATATTAGGGTTTCACTCAGGGATACATCATTTTGGATTCAGCTAAAACTAGTAATGCCAAACACATGTATATGTGTGTGGGTATGGATGTAATGGCTTCATGCAAATAGTTAAGGCCTAGCATATCATGGGATCCTGCAGCTAGTTAAGTGTAGGGTGCAATATGCAGATATTAGGGTTTCACTCAGGGATACATCATTTTGGAATCAGTTAATGCTAGTAATGCCAGCTAATACTAGTAATACATCATTTTGGAATCAGATAATACTAGTAATACATGTATATGTGTATGTGTGTGTGTGTGTGTGTGTGTGTGTGTATGCATGTAATGACTTCATGCAAACAGTTAAAGCCTAGCATATCATGGCATCCTGCAGCTACTTAAGTGTAGGTGCAATATGCAGATATTAGGGTTTAGTGTTTAGTTTTAGGGATTAGGGTGTTAGGTGCAATACGCAGATATTAGGGTTTAGGGTAGTGCTCTAATGAAGCTTGGAGATATCAATGGACATGGCCATGTCTGACCTTCATCCGAGGCAATGTTGGAGAAGAGATCGATCAAATTGGGGCAATTGTTCCGGCAGCTAGGGGAGCAGATGGTTCGTGCCGAGCCCTGCTCCGCCAACGCGTCCGACGACATGCCCACGGACATGCGGTCCTGTCCACACCAGCGCACGCAGTGCTCCGACTCAACCCACTCGGCCACATCCCGGGCCGCAGTCACCGTAGATGTCTGGGCCATATTTCGATCGGAATGATTTAATCATCAATATGGCGATCCGCAGAGATTATAATGCACATTATCTACTCTTAAGCAATTTATATAGTGATGATGCTAGTCACAAATCCTCTTCATTATTAATAGTATCATCACTATAATTGCTAAGAGAGATCTGCTGGAGGGTTTAGGGTTTAGTATCATCATTATAAGAGAGAGCTGCTGGAGGGTTTAGGGTTTAGGGTTTAGTATCATAATTATAAGAGACAGCAGCTGGAGGGTTTAGGGTTTAGGGTTTAGTATCATCCTTATAAGAGAGAGCAGCTGGAGGTTTAGGGTTTAGTATCATCATTATAAGAGAGAGCAGCTGGAGGTTTAGGGTTTAGTATCATCATTATAAGAGAGAGCAGCTGGAAGCTTTTAGGGTTTAGGGTTTAGTATCATCATTATAAGAGAGAGTAGCTGGAGGATTATAAGGTTATATATTTAACTCATGATGGCATGCTGATCAGGTTTAGATGACTAATATCAAAATTTAATGCTCGAAATCAGATTTAGATGATTAATATCAAAATTTTAAGGCTCGTAATCGATCCATTGGATTCATTCATTCATTCAATCAATGATTCATTCATTCAGTCAGTCAGTCAGTCAGTCATTCATTCATTCAATCAATCAGTCATTCAATCATTCAATCATTCAATCAATCAATTAATCATTCATTCATTCAGGAGTAAGCAGTCTGGTTGGATCTAAGATGCGTTCTGTCTTTTTTGGGAGTGTTTCATGATTGGGATTTATAACTGTCAGTAACTAATCTATCGATCATATTAAACAGACCTGGCACTCGAGCTCAACATGATATTGATCCCCGGGCCTGTGGCCTGCAATCTCTAACAAATCCCTTGCAATTGTAATCTTCTTCTCCAGTACACATCTCAACCCTGCTGTGGAGACCGCAAATGCGCACATATCTGTCGGTAGATCCTCACACAGAAGCTCACCTGGTGACCCATTCATAATAGCGTTGCATATATTTAGCATTTATGCTAATTAAAGGAATTAATTAATTATACACATGGATTGATTTAATTTTTTGCCTATACTTAAGTCGTAGGTCCAAACTAATGGGATGGATTCAATTTTAAAATAAAGTAATCAATCATCGATTACCGATTGATTGATTACTATTTATGTTTCTTGTACCAATTTCTAAAGCAGTCAATCATCGATTACCAATTGATTGATTACTATGTATTATTTTTCTTGTACCAAATTTCTAATGTAATCAATCAATGGATTACTGGTTGATTGATTACTAAGTACTATTTTTCATGTACCAAATTTCTCAATGATTGGAAATGAGGAAAAGGAAAACGCAAGATTGGATGAAAGATTTTTTTAATGAACCGAATGATGATTATAGATTATGGATTACGGATTACAGATTATAGATTATAGATTATAGATTATAGGTTATAGGTTATAGGTTATAGGTTATAGATTATAGATTATAGATTATAGATTATAGATTATAGATATAGATTATAGATTATAGATTATAGATATAGATTATAGATTATACATCATACATTATACATTATAGGGCAGCAAATCAATTGATCAAGATGCTTATTGATTGAAAGAAACCGAAGAAAAACTTGAGATTAATTACTACAGAAAGGCGAATGAAACACGAATTTGATGGCAAGGTTAATTGTGTGACAGAGACGGAGATAAGGACAAGTATATTGATTACCGGATGCATTCGAGATGAAACTAGAGAGGAGGAGGAGGAGGAGGAGGATGCAGGTAATAGAGGAGGAGGAGAATGGGATGATCATAAGCGCGGCCATAATTTGGGATGGATTAAAAGCAGGCGGAGCAGGAGAGCGGCTGCGTTATTTCAATACTCTGAGAGAGAGAGAGAGAGAAAGAGATAGCGATGGCGATGGTGAGACTATGTTTGCAAAAGAGAAGAGATGGGATTACTGGTTGGGGACTCCATAAGTTCTTATATTCGTATTGGATTCATGAAGATTTCACACACACACAGGGACAGAGACAGACAGACAGACAGACAGACAGACAGAGAGGCAGAGAAACAGAGAAACAGAGAGACAGAGAAACAGAGAGACAGATGAGGAGGAGGAGATTTGGGTGGGAGGAGAAGATGAAGAAGCACAGACACAGACACAGAGACGAGTGGAATTTTTTTGTTTCAAAAAGTCGTTTGGAGAGGGGGGGGGGGGGTTAGGGTTAGGGTTAGGGTTAGGGTTAGGGTTTAGAGTAGAGTAGATATAGATAAGAGTTGGATATGGTGTTATAGTACATAGTAGACTGTAGTAGAATGGTAGAGTGGAGCCAAGTATTAGATGTGTTGTATAATGTATTGTATTGTATTGTATGTAGCTCATTTTAGGGTTTAGGGTTTAGTATCTCCATATTTGTATGTAAGCTCATTTTACTACTAGGGTTTAGGGTTTAAGGTTTAATGTCTCCATATTTGTATGTAGCTCATTTTATTACTAGGGTTTAAGGGGTTTAGGGTTTAGTGTCTCCATATTTGTATGTAACCTCATTTTACTACTAGGGTTTAAGGGGTTTCGGGTTTAGTGTCTCCATATTTGTTTGTAACCTCATTTTACTACTAGAGTTTAAGGTGTTTAAGGGGTTTAGGGTTTAGTGTCTCCATATTTGTCTGTACCTCATTTTACTACTAGGCTTTAAGATGTTTAAGGGGTTTAGGGTTTAGTGTCTCCATATTTGTTTGTACCTCATTTTACTACTAGGGTTTAAGGTGTTTAAAGGGTTTAGGGTTTAGTGTCTCCATATTTGTATGTAACCTCATTTTACTACTAGGGTTTAGGGGTTTTAAGGGGTTTAGGGTTTACTGTCTCCATATTTGCATGTAAGCTCATTTTACTGCTAGGATTTAGGGGGTTTAGGGTTTAGTGTCTCCATATTTGTATGTAACCTCATTGTACTACTAGGGTTTAGGATTTAGGGTTTAAGGTATTTAAGGGGTTAGGGCTTCGACAAGAGACACAAGACGAGTTAGATTTTGTTTAAAAAAAACGTTTGGAGAGGGGTTTAGGGTTTTAGTCTAGACTAGACTACATATAGATAGAGTTGGATATAAGGTTATAATGGTAGTAGGTAGTAATACTAGTAGAGTGGAGCAAGCATTAAATGTATTGTATGTAGCTCATTTTACTACTAGGGTTTAAGGGGTTTAGGGTTTAGGATCTCCATATTCTTACCGCATGAAATGAAGTCCCTATCCATCCCTTTCCAATCCGTAAGTGTGTTGCGTGCCTATGAAACGGAGCAAAGGAGGTCGGGGTTTTGCATGTTGCCTTCAGAGTTTGAATGTTTCGGTTGGTGTATATATGTATGTGTGCACCTAATAGGTTCACATATGTAAAGGACCACCCCTAAGTCTAGGTGTGTTTAGGGTTTAGGGTTCAAGGGGTTTAGGGTTTAGGGTCTCCATATTTGTATGTAGCTCATTTTACTACTAGGGTTTAGGGTTTGGGGTCTCCATATTCTTACCACATGAAAAAAAGCCGCTATCCATCCCTTCTCGATCCATGTGTGATTGTGAAATGAACGTGAGCACGTCACAGGACCAACAAAGCAAAGGAGGTCGGGGTTCCTCATGTTGCCTTGAGCATTACTGCCATAGTTTGAATGTTTATTATGGTGTATATATGAATGCGTGCACCCAATAGCTTCGCAATATGTATGGAACAATTCCTAAGTCTAGGACCAGGTGTGCTCATGTGCATCTATGTACTGTGTACATATGTATGTGTCAATGCACATAGCGCCGCCCATTTCCACAAGTTTGTGTGTAATTTTAAACGTCTATTTATGCATGCGCCTGAATTTGAGCTAATGTGGACATGAACAAAACTCGTCCCGATCCTTAATTGTGTGGTGAACAAGTATATCGACAATGCATGTGTAAAAACACAGGTATATTTGTGAATGTGCAAAGTTGCGTGTACGCATGAATGTGTACATAACCATTTTCTTCCCACGCAGGTATAATGTGTCTTTTGGGACAGGAGCGAGAAGGGTTGTTAGAAAAGGCACTTTAAGAAGTATTGAAGGCACAGGTGTGTGTAATCATGTGTGTAATGAAAATGGTGTGTGAAGAATAAAACAAAAGGGATGCACATTTGTTTTCTTTTTCCCTTTCTTAGGTGTGAAGTGGGTGGGTGAAGGAGACCTAAGAGGTGTAAACCCTAGGCCTAGTTGAGAACTTGCATTCTCTTGTGTCGAACCTATGATGAGAGGACTTAGACTCTCATGTTGAGCTAAACACGAGAGAACTTGATCATGAGTCCTCTAGTGTTGGCTCCCCATGAGGGAATGAATTTACGTATGTGATCCAATACAAAGTTTGATGAAGTGATGTTGGTAATGCAAGAGAAACTAGATCTACCAAATTTGGAGTTATGTGTTTGAATCCCATCATTCTCCAACTTAGACCACTCCCTTAAGTGTGATGAGTGGTCCACGTGGGCCTAAAACAAAGAGCATCTCCACAAGTTCCATGCGAACATAAGTTCTCTCTCGTGGAGAGCCTTGTTGAGTATCCATTTTGCAACGAGCCTTTGTGGGTGACATTTGGTTCGCTCTACCTACACAAAATAGTGTCTTTTTCTCTCTCTCGTGGAGATATTTGTTGAGTATCCAATTTGCAACAAGCCTTTGCAAGTGACATTTGGTTCGATCTACCTACACAAACTAGTGTGCTTGCAAGTTCCATGGGAAAGCAAATGTTTTCTCTCATGGAAAACCTTAGTGAGAATTTATTTTGTGTCAAATGTAACAAGAAGATTAACTCGCCAATGGCTTCACCAAGGAATTCCTCATCTTCTTTTTATTGCGTCATCCCTCAAGCATAGACCGCTTAAACTATTAAAACTTATAAATGTATGCGTATGAACGAAATTGCAACTCGTTGAATCTAAAGTGGTTTTAATAGATTATAAGGAAAGTGACAATAAATCCCATAAATTAGCATAAGTTTTCGATAAAATGAAACGAGATGTTTTAAAAAGGGGGATCCATGAAACAGTGGCCATCATAAGCCTCCCACATGCCATTGTGATTCGCTTCAAAGTTCATGATCAACAAAGCTTGGTCATCTTGTCACACAACTTTTTTGCATTTTTCCTGCATTTTCCTCACTTCGCATATGCCACATCACGAGGAACGTCACAATCTTAGATCTGTGCTTCTCATAAATTTGTAGAAAATTTTCATGTCCAACACAAATCGATTATGAAATACCACACATTCTTGCTAGTACCAGATTAAATCAAATCGGATACCTAAAAACTAATTTTGAGCACAAATGCATCCAAACTCTTTGCTCCAGAAATGAGTTTTTATCTACATTCCACCCAAAGCTGGTCATGATTTATGGAATTGGTTGTACAAATACTTTTCTTTTCTCTCTGCGTTGCATTTTGGAACTTTATGTTTCTTGATCCATCTGAAACACAATGTCATGAAACCTTCAGGTATTGACTCCCTATATTACAACAGCTCAAATTCCGAGCAATTTTCCTCCTTTTGTGAGGAGTTGCAACACTGATTTTAATGGGTCTTCAAAAGCTGAAAGAAATTACTGTCAACCTTAAAACCAAGTGCTGCCAGCATGTGCTTCATCTTTCCTTCAGCATCAGCAACCTTGTGAAGCCCTAGCCAAGTATCGATGATAAACAACTTCTTCATTACAAACAATTCTAGACCATCAGGATTGAAGACAATACCCAATCTCCTGCTTATCTGCGAGAATGTCACGAGCTTCTATTACAATCCAGCATCTATTCACATGGACATGCATAGACTTTAAAAATTGATGAAGTATCTACAATGGATGTATCAGTGTTCACCATTATATATGCATGTGTGTGTATTAGGGTTATATATGCATGTATGAAGAATCAGATTGGTGTGTTCCACTTTGCAATACTCTATGTGTATAGACCAAATATACACTATTTTTCATCCTCATACAGTACTCTGCAGTATCATTATAATCTTGAGCCCCGATCCTATTAAGTTTTAGGAACCTAATTTCAATTATTAATGAGTAGCCTTGATACATGAGAGTGTAGGAACCTAATTTCAATGTTTCACGAATAACCTCGATGCATGAGAGTGTAGCGACCTATAGACGCAATTAATAAGGAGCGAGCAGATAATATACATAATAGCATAGCCAAAGCTAGCAGAATTAGCCCTACCAAACCAAGCAATTGTGTCTTTAGCCAACATGGTGGCCATCCATAAACTAACGGGAATATGTCTGACTGGCCTAATTGACACTAGTAATTGCTAAGTTCACTTGTATGCTCATAGCATTAGCCTGGTTGAATGAGTCATAATCAAAATCAATGCTCAACAATCAATTTGGACTTGCATCATTAAAAGATCCAACTACCACTAAATATTATGAGGTATTTGGATCTTTTAATGATGCAAGTCCAAATTGAATACAGCCCTTCAAACACTAATAGTCATTTCACAAAAGTTACTTATTATCTTTATGTAAATTTAATAAGAGCACAGATCAGCATGCATTTTTAATCAACAAAGTTTCCAAAACTTAACCTGGTGAGGCACCAACATGGCAGCGTATCGAGCAAGCTCCCCTGCTTCGCAATCCAATACAATGGGAAGCCAAGGATACGCAGCATCAAGACGGATGAACCATAACCTTACATCAGACATTTCTGAAAATTCGCGAGCATCATAAGGATCTTCCCGCTCATAATCTATAATGAACCCAACAGTTTGTTCCAACAATTCCGTTGGATCTTGAGAAGATTGAGTTGTTTTATCACCTGCAAGTCAATGGTATCCCTGCAATCAGAACCAAATAAGACTTCAACTTCTAAGCTCTAACATCACTGTCAACAAAGACACATTCATATACATAAAATACATTAAAAAACACATATACAGGCATACAAATATATGTACATATTGATAATTTATAATGTTCAATATATCATCATCATTACCACTATGGTGTACATATGCCCCCAGAACCGCATGTGCAGGTGATAAGTCCAAATTTCTAATTATCTCATTATTGATAACTATGTTGATCCGGTCCACTTTCGGAGGAGGTGGGGATTGCGTTAGTACATCTGTCATGACTGAATGAGATAAATGATCAGTGAATGTCAACAATTTTATGGAAGTTATTATGATAATGCATTTATTGCCGGCACAAACAACAGATTAATGTATGCTTAACAAATATTTCATCTGTGTAGTACCTTGGATGTATGAAAGTTTCACTAAAGAGTAAATTTGGCCCTCAAGACTTATAGCAAGGATAGTTCAGGTTGAGAGTTCAAGTAGAGATATATGATGGTTGAGCTGTTACATTCTCTGAGAATCTTACATACTATAATTTGAAAGAGCATGTTTTGAAGGTAAAAAAACTATATATAATAAAACAAATATCATTTCAAATGCCCTACTTTCTGTCCATTAATTTGTTAAAAGATACAATAGGCTCCCTTGTCTGCTGATAATGTTCTAACATCCTTCTTCTCATCCACACATCGTGATTATCTATTATAGCATTCCAGTTCTTCTCGCACCAAAATATTTGCAAGTTCTTATTTTCATCCACATATAACATGGGTATTTAGAAGAGCGCTTTCATCTATCCTTGTGGGTTACAAATTTCCACAGCTTTACATTTAAGTCATAATGCCTTCAGATTACCACATTCAACATACTCAACATCAACTTAAACGAGCCAGAAACCCTAGTTCTGCAACATTTCCAGGCCTTTGTCATATAATCATACATACATATATAACGGTTTGGTTCATTGAAATAGAAAACCCCCAATTCCACCACATTAAAATGCCGATCACTTCCCACAGTCAATCATGCCATCAACCAAAATTTGAGCATCAACGCCTCTGATGAAATGAACAGAAATCACAAATTTAGGAGAAGAACGTTTTAATGGGAAAAAAAGGGGTCTTGCCTTCCTCGTTATAAACTTCTTCCAGCGATGGCAGCTCGATTTTCCTGTAAGGATCGTACACATGCTGAGGACGGAAGGTTCTCTTTGACGAAGAAGGATCGATCTTAATCCTGAACCCAAACCTAAACCCATCAGAGACAGAAGGTGCTCTGATTGGCGTGGCGTAACAGAAGGAAGTCGTGGAAGAGATTAAGCGCGCCATATCTATCCTCTTCCCAGAAGAAGCGTCTCTCTCTGTCTCTCTGTCTCTCTCTCCACTGACAGTATATAAAATTCTGAGTATTTACAAAACTAATCACAACAATCAATAATAGGATAGACATAAAAAAAAAATTTATGTGTTTTTCTTTTCCTGTTTTTTATGGTGATTAGCTTACCCTAATGATAATTAGCTTACCATTAGCGTAATTAGCAAAACCCTAAACCTCTGCATTGTAAGCACTACTACGTCTTCGGTTCGAAACCAATTTTCGTCACTTCTCTATTTCTCCAATTTCCTCCCCTTTCAACTACTCCATACATACATATCCTCGTAATTTACTAGATGCCAATGTAAACCCTAATGATAATTAGCTTACCATTAGCGTAATTAGCTAAACCCTAAACCTCTGCATTGTAAGCACTACTACGTCTTGGGTTCGAAACCAATTTTCGTCACTTCTCTATTACTCCAATTTCCTCGCCTTTCAACTACTCCATACATACATATCCTCTTAATTTACTAGATGCCAATGTAAAATGTAGGGGGTTGAACCCATGACCTGTCTATCTCTCTCTCCCTCATGGGTCAATTTTGTCCTTAGAAGACGTTAATATTTCTTTCTTTCTTTCTTTCTTTCTTTCTTTCTCTCTCTCTCTCTTTTGGTAAAAGCAAACAATTATATTAATTGTATGTAAAATTTTCGATTGATACAACACTTCTTAATCTCCCCTACCTATCTCTCCTATGCTTATGAGCCTATGTAGGGAGAGGGACGTCCTGTAATGCCATTAGAAAACCTGAATATGCATTTGAAGAAATGATCCCCACATGCTCTAACATCCAGAAGTTCCACTTAAGAATTCCTTTCAACTTCTTCATATAGGCTTTCACCCCCATGTCTACTATCAAACATGAAGGCATTACATGCATATCCAATTATGTTGCAGTTCCCAATATTGTAAAAATTGGAACAATATCTCTATCTCGTCGTCATTTGGACCATTGTGAACATATGGAGAAAAAACCTATTATCGAGGCCTCAAATAACAACGGGTTAAAACTTGTTAAATGTTCGGTCAGTACTTCTAAATGGTACACATTATAGGACATTTAATGAACCTATGTGTACTATCCTCCAATTGAATGGAATGGTGCAAAAGAAACACGTGCCTGACTCTAGTCCTCGTCTCTTTAAGGTTGAACCTAATGGGAGCCCACCAATCATGACTCTCCATATGAATACCTTTGCACAAATGGCAAAGTCAAGCATGTTGTAATATTTTCCACCACCTTGCATTCAACTTACATACATTCCATGCCTTTTTGGCTTTAGGATATAGCCAAGATAATGATGCCATTGCATTATGATACCATACATTTGTAGTGATTTGTAACGAGTGTGTACCATCCTGTAACCACCAATCCACCCACGGTGCAACATTTGTTTTCAATGTCAAAGATCCATGCAACAATGGTATATCTTGTAATTTCTCCCAAATAAATCCATAATTTGGGGGAATACATAACCATCGTTTTCTATCTTCAAATTCCAACCACCTTTGAGATTCATATCAACCGCATCTTCCAAATGTACAATCCCCAATTGAAATAAACGATTGAATTAAGATTTCAGCTAAATTTGTGTGTGTGTGTGTGTGCCTATCTATGCATGCATATCAGACCAAACATTAGCCTTCTCACGTGACACTTATCGTGTGTCACACAATGTGTGTCCATATATGATGTGATTTTGGCTTCGGGCTCTTGTGATTGATGGTATGGAACAATATCTGTCGATCGATAGTAATGGTACGAAGATATGCTCTCAAAATAATTCATATGATTTCTTCAATTTATGCACTCGAAACTTGGCTATATGTATGCATATGCATCATGAAGCAAGGCGCAAATAAATCACGATTCTCGAGAGGAACCTCAAACTTGAGATGAATGTATGAAAGATCCAAAGAACATTACCAAAAATGAAAGTCTCGTTTACCTCTGCCTACCATGTGAGAGCTAGCTAGAGCTTAATATATAGTGGGGCATGAGAACTTATATGCCTTCTTCTAGTTAAAGGAATGTTGAGCAATATATGTGGCAGAGACTCCAGTGATAAAGGCCAAAAATCTTGAGCCCAATGTTGTTGAGGTCACTGTTAAAGCTGCACGAGTGTTCAATAGTTTTCTAGTTAATTATGTTGCAAACACGTTCGCATTCAAAAGTGGAAGGATCGCGCAAAAATGAATGGATAAGGAATATTCCTTCTAATTTTGGGGTTTAGGTACTCTATTCACAAAACATAATGATACCAGTATCACATGTTCTCAAAATACCGTTGGAAAACCTAAAAAATTCATCATTTCCTAAACTTGAAAAAATGCTATAATTATGCTATAATCGAAATGGTACAATGTTCACTATCACTGAGAAGTCAAGAAGTAATGTATTTTATAACAAACAATGTTTGTACAAAGCAATAATATTTCTAAACATAACTTTTACCTCTTTCGAGTATTACAAACAGCACTCTCTTACAATAGATACCAAAATTACATTGACGAGTGTAACATTTACAAAAATCACTCATATCATGATCCAGAGTCGCTACTATAACTAACATACAATGCGGATTGTTCCTTGTCATCTTCGGATGTACCTATTAAGGCATTGTCTTCATCTAAAACTAGATGTTGACATTCCATGTTATGTGTTGACGATCTTGTTTGCCTTCGACTTGAGACCCCTTGTAGAATAGGTAATTTCTCCTTGATGATATCTATTGTAGATTTCCTGAGACGTCCAGCTTTTGTTAGTGTGAAGTCATAAACAATAATATCTACGTCACCAATGTCTAGGCATGAAGTGCTACGAATATTTCTTTTCCTCTTTCTATTCCCCCTTGACCGTGGACATTCCATCATCTCTAATGTATACTTGCCGGTAAAGGCATTGGTTCTAGTGTTGTAACAATGCACCTTTATAGACCGTATTTGGCTTTGGTTCTCATGCATCACCACATCTAAAACCTTACCAATCCAAAATTGATGTCCCAACTCATTATCATCACCAGGTGTAGCAATTAACATACCCACCTTCAATTCTTGCAAGTTTCCTTGCCACCTCGTTTCCGTTATTTTCGTCAACTTGGGTCCAACATATATGTCCCTTTGTGGTGGATGGAGCAAGCTATCATTAATCGCATTAGGTGCAAGAGGAGAAGTCTGAGAATTACGACATTGTTGTATATTCCATGTGAAGGGGATTTGCACGGTCCAAGTACCAAGGACACAGTTGTCAACAATTTGTTCTTGATCTGTAAAGAACACATCCCAACATGACATGTCTTGTTCCCCAACATACTTCTTCGCATTATCAATGTGCTTGCGTTTGTCTTGTAGTGCTTGCATCCAAACGTCCTTTTGACTATCAGCTAGTACATTGGTGACCACTTTTTTAGTCTCAATCGGCATTTGTCTTGCACCATAAACAAAAGTAGAAGGCATATGAAGTAGAAACTGACACCTGCCTTCAGGCTCCCATTCATGGGAGGATGAATATTGCTTTGCATATAATAATGTACAGCCACTATGATCATTTTATTATTATTAAGAATAGGTGGTTGAAACTTATATTATTTAATGGCGTTAACACTTTGGCATTTCACTCTCCACCATCTGAGATGTATCTCTTGAAATCATATATTTCCTTCAAGTGTTCCACAATTGGGTGTGACCTATATGCATCACGAATTATGTTGAACAACTTAGGTAACGTGAAAGCATCATATCGTGATAACTGCCTAGAGAAGTTATTAAACATTTGATCGATATGGTCATGTGTGTGGCCAAACAATAGAAAGTTAACTTTCACTTTCCTAAAAATTCCTTGGTTCACCAGCATACTTAGATAACGAAAGACCGTAGAATTTTTGTTTTCACAAGCAGTATTGTCAAGTTGAATATATAAAGTCGGTGGGAAAGACTGCCCCCAAGACATAAAAACTTTTTGAATCACAGTGACTGTTAAATTAGGGTCATTGTGGACATTTGGGTAGGTAACAAAGACATGAGGCTTAACACTTCCATTATACGCTAAACAACCTACCAAGTGCATCTGCACAAGACAATCATCGTTGACATCTGTAGGAGGACATTTAAGATGAGGTAGACACGTCTTCTCCTTCTCTGTCGTTGTCTCTGTACGTCGTATCGAGTTCTTATTTAGCTCCTAACACCATAGCTCGATACGTTGTATCGAGTTGAGACCCCCAACTCAGGTACGCCGTATCGAGTTGAGGCTCCTAACGCCAGAACTTGATATGTCGTATTGAGTTCAGGGTCACAGAGCCACTGGGGTAGTTAGACCATACTATTAATGTACATTAGATCATCAGAAACACGAAAGCAAACATTAATAAGAAGTAAAAACATGTTTAGAAATTCTGAATTAAGGTCAAAATACAATAGAATTTGGCCTGTCATTTGAGATCTAGACACTCGTGGGGATGTCAAAATTCCAGTAATTTGAGGGTTTAGAGAACTCAGAGACATTAGGTATACATTTATCTTGCCTTGTAATCAAGTTCCTAGGTTTCGAACCCTATTTCCCCCATCCTACAAGTCCTTTACACCACTTACTAGGAATGTGCTTATTGTAACACTGAAATGAGGCCAAAACATTACTGGATTGCTAATTTGGCACACCATACCACCTTCATTTACTAGGAATGTGCATATTGTAAGACTGAAGTGAGGCCAAAACATTACCATACCACCTTACTACCTTACTACCATTGCCAATTAGGAGGATATAGGTTTAGATTTCACTATTCCGTTATCTGAACTCCCTTTCTAGTGCCTCTTATTAGGTTTTTGACCTTATTACTACACCCTTTAAGTAGGTCCTTACACAAGTTGTTAGGCAAGAGCTTAATGAGGCCAAGCTATTTTTTGAATTCTCATTTTCCAAACCTTACCATCTTACAATACATTATCATTTGAGAGAATGTAGGTTTAGGTTCACTGTTCTATTATTTCATGTAGGTCTACTGATCCTATGGAGGAGAGGCCACTCAAAAAAATTCAGATTAAGTATTAAAGCTCTCCTCCAGAGAAAACAAAGATCCATGTTGTCACTTATCCGCAAAAGGGAAAGAAACTCGTGTTTGAGGATGAAGTCGTGAGGCAGCCGTCTAACGAAGTTAGTCAGAAGACATCTATCATGGCTGGAGGAGGTGAAGACCAGCTGGACAGAGACTTAATTGGACATGAGTGGGCATTGCAATATGTCGACTTGAAAAAGAAGGTAGTACTCTTAGTTTCCAGACTGGTTGGACGTGGGATGCTTGCCCAAGATTGGCCATTTAGCTATGGCAAAATTTTGCAGCTTGATTATGAAGATGCGGACTCAATTAATTTGATTGTGTTAGTCAACTGTACAAAAGGAGTCCATAAGATGACCGTCTTCGAAGACTACTTGTTGAAGGATTCATGCGGGCCAGAATCCTTCCGGAATGTTATTGAGACAAGTACCAACCTGATAACAACACTGAGGCCATACATTCAAGATCAGAGAACCACATAAGATGCACGTCCAAAACTTATAGTGGGACGGAAGGATGCATTGGTAGATATTGGGGAGTATTTGCTTTATTGGAGGGGATTACACAACAACAATCATGTTTCTATGGTTGATGGTTGTCTGGATTGGATGTGTGGAGGACTATCAATGTGTGTTCTATATAGATTATTAGTACTCCATTTGTATATATGTGTTTAACTTCTTGATTTAGTGTTTATGTGTACACAATCAAATGAAAATTTTAATACATGCTTCAACGTTACTATTGGAGTGTTGTCTCTATTTTGGCACCCAAAAATTTAGCATTGCCTATGCCTTAATAATTGTCATATAATATGTTTTGGGTATATTCTTGTATGTCTAATGTCATGTAAACTAATAGTTATGAGTACGCTTTCTACTTCTAATTTTCATGTGTTGTCATGAACATATACATTTGGTATTATATCCTAATGATCTTTACTAAGGATTAATTGCGATGTATTGTATTCAATAATATCAATAATATATAAATATCAATTTCTCAAATACCATATACACCTCTCTTGGAAAGTTTAACCATTGTAAACCTCTGCATTTTACATCTCACGAAAATGGAATCCCTGTTTGTTAATGCTTTCCTCAAATAATTAATTTGTATCAAATGAATGTGTTGTAAACCCCAACCCTAAATTTGTAAACATTGCAAAAATAAATCTCATACATTTATATTTTCTCCAATAAATAGCATGTTCTCTAGGTATAGAGATGCGTCGGATTAAGAAATCAATAAATTCACCATCGTTGGTTGATCATGTGATATTGGTGCATGTCCGATTTCACAACATGCTAAAATTGTGTGACTACAAAGGGAATCTAAAAGTGGAATGCGCGATCCTTCCACTTCTGAACACGAACGTGTTTGCAATTTCCTTTGTAATACTGGACTTTTTTGTACATTGCCTTTGGTCACTTTATGTTAATACCAATGGAGGATATTTTTATGGAAAAAAAAACTTATATGCCTTCTTCTCCAAAACACATTTTCTTTGGTTTATTGATGGTTCTTCATTGAACTCATTAGGGTTTCTCGCATATTGTCTAAAGTTTAAACACATTGCGACTAGAGGTCTCGAGGTCATGATACGTGGACACAATTTTGCATGTCACAATTTCAACTACGTTTTTGTCGGGCCCTATTTTTTATTTTGTCTCCATGTAGATTTCTCTATAACGTCAATGTCTTGGTGTGGGACATGGTTATTATTAAGAAATATATTTTGCTTACATAATGTTTTATGCATCTCTTTCTCAAATGTCATATCCCATTAATTAACGACACAATAGTTTACTACATCCATACTTTGTGCTAGTGCTATAATTCTGTTTCTATTGGTCGATAAAAACGTTGGCTACAGTATGCCACCTTGCGTAACTATTGTACCCCAAACAAAAAACCATATGATGTCGCTTGCGCTCGATAAGAGCCGTTGGTTATATGCTACAAGACTTACAATATTAAAACACTTCCCAACCCGCGCCTCTTCTCACGAATGTTACTATCTCGATAAGAGCCTTTGGTTATATGCTACTAGACTTACAATCTTAAAACACTTCCCAACCCACGCCGCTTCTCACGGATGTGTGCATCAGCAACTTATATGAAGGAACCCGAAAAACGTTCGATCAGTTCATTCACACAAGCGTATGGTCTCATATGGGCGGGCAGGCGGGCAAGCAAGCAAGCATGCGACGGTTGTTGGCCCATAGTGGGGCGGTGATGGGTCTGATTCCGAAGAGAGAGTAGGGAGTGAGTGTAGGGTCAGTGTCTCTCCTCTCCTCTTGGTCTCTCTCACTTGGATGCACAAAAGCAAGCCTTGTGCTTTTCTGAAGGAGGCCTGGCTTTTTTTTTTTGCGTTTTCTCCTCTCATCTGCATGCATCAAGAGCAAGCCTTGTGGCTTTTTGGAGGAGGCTTGGCTTTTTCTTTTTGCGTTTTCTAGAAACGCAAAAGCAAGGCTTTTTGTGCTTTTGGAGGAGAAAACGCAAAAGCAGGGTTGGGCAAGAGCTTTTTTGCTATATATCTATACAGTATGTATATATATTAAGAGAGAGAAAAGAGAGAGAGAGAGAGAGAGAGAATTACGAATAAGCTTTACTTTACTCTTACTTCTCGTAACGAAACGCAGAGGAGAGAGACAGAGACAGAGACAGAGACAGAGAAGAGAGAGAGAGAGAGAGAGAAGAGAGGAGATATTGACGAATCCGACATGCAAGATAAAGACGAAGAATCGTTAGCCTGTATGATGATGCAGCAGAGCGACCGTTTGGATGATCTGGCCTTGTACCTCATGGACCATATCCTCTGCAGCTCCAGCCATGGCCGCACGCAGAGTTGGAACGTAACGCTGGCCTCTGATTCTCCTGAACACAATGCGCATCATGACCAGGTAAATATGTTCTCCGATCCTAGAAACCATCTTCTCTGCTCTAGCTGTGCTGAGCAAGACAAATATGAACCATGACTTTGATTTCAATGCAAAGAAAGAGGAGTTAATACTAAATGTGGCTCATCAGGGGTATATATCTAATGATGGCGACAGCTACAGCAATGGAGATGGTGATGGCGATGGGGATGGGCATGTCATGATGATTAGGCTTTCTTTATTGTGGGGCAAATTGGAAGAGGTATATTACAGATCATCAAAAGTGCAGGTTAATGAAGATATAAAAGGGTGTGACGATGATGGTATGGTTATCTCCCCACCATTGAAATATATAATACAAGAAGAAGAGCCAAATAATATATTATTCCCACAGAGAAGGGTGGAAAATGTTGTCAAAGACAGCAAATCATCATATGTTACTGGTCCACTTTTCATGCAAAAAGAGACGGTTAAATACGGTAATGCAATCACAGACAACGAAGAGAATGTTGTTGTTGATGATGATGATGATGATGGCGGTGGTATATTGCTTTATGGATTGTTTGCAGAACAGGAAAAACAAGAGGAATGCTCTTGGAGAGTTGAACATGATGTTGATGAACACAGCGACAGTATGTTAAAATATAATCATATATCCGTCAAATGTTATGATGGTGGCAGCGGCATGCTTTATGGCTTGTTTACAGACAAAGAAGAACAGGAGTGCATGACTAGCAATGTTGAGCCTGATAATCATGCAGATCATGATGACAGCATAATATGCCATGATCGTGAATTCATCACGTATCGTCGCCATGGTGAGAAAGAGACAACAAGGAGTGCAATGGAAGAAGAAGAAGAAAGCAGCTGCACAGTTGAAGCTGAAGAAGACAATAATGATGACACATGTACCATAACTTATTATCATCGTAGATTTGAATGTGATGATGATGATGGGGAATGGAGTGCAATTGAAGAAGAAGAAAGTGGTACATGCGCAGTCAAAGATAAAGAAGACCATATTTGCAGCATTGACGATGAGAAAGAACAAGAAATTGATGCTGATGATGATGATGATGATGAATATGATATTATTGATGCCTATGAAAATGACAACAATAAAAAGGATGCAGAATGTATTGACAACCATTGTTGCAAAATGGCAGTGAGCTATATTGATCACTTATTGGCAGAAGGCACATTAGAAGATGGTGAAAAGGAGCAAGAGGATGATGGCATTGCAATTGCAATTGACGCTTATGATAGTAGCGATGAAGAGGATGATGACATTGCGATTGCAATTGATGCTTATGATGGTGGCGATGAAGAGGATGTGGAAGATATTAACAACCATTGTTGTATTAATACAATGAGAAACCATATTGGTCACTTGTTAGCAGAAGAAAGTTTCGATGATGTTGAGAATAACAAACAATCGTGTTATGAATTAAGGAAACCTCATCACGAAGAGGAGCAACTAAAGAAAGAAAGTTTCGATGATGTTGAGAATAACAAACAATCATGTTATGCATTAAGGAAACATCATCGTGAACAAAAGGAGCAACTAAAAAAAGAGGTTGATGAAGTTTTTTGTAAGAGTACAGATATTTCACAGGGGATGGTAACACAATTACCAAGAGATGAGTTGTTAGTAACTGATGAATATCCAACTACAGAAGAAGCTGATCGTCATCAAATGTTAGCACAATATAGTATTTCACATCAGCATGGTCTGAAAACTGCTATGGAACCTGGAGTAGACTTTATTGACAATAGTGCTCATGTGGAACATGACTATGTTTTTGTGACTGACACTGATGCTCTTTGTCAACAGCAACATGAAGGATTTGCCAGCATTGAAGGGATTTGGAGTGATACTTCTAGAGAAGAATGCATTAGAGTGAAGCCTAAGACCAAGTATAAGGATGCATTCCTTCATGTGAAAAAAAAACTGTTTTGATCGCATTGAAGGAGTTTGTTCTAGTTTTTCATACCTTAGGTAGTTGTTTATAGTGGGAGAACTGAATGTTTGTAAGTACATGTCTATACTTTTTTCTACTATTTTTGTCAAATTCTTTGTGACATGAATATCAAGAAAGCTGGTTCTTTTGAAATGTGTTAAGGCTCTTTGTTACTTGAAATGTGTAGCATATTGAAATTACACCTTCGAAAAAATGTGAGGTTTATAAATTGATGATTAGAATGAAAGAGTATGTATTGTTAATCATACATACATTGTGCCCTGTTAGGTGTAAAGGCCCGTAGTTCACAAATTAGGTTACAATTATTCATACATGTGAACACATTGTTCACCTAACTACAAATTAGGTAATTATTCATACATGTGAACACATTGTTCACCTGGACATGACACCTCCTTTTCTAATGTGAACACGCCTATTTTTCTTTAAGGGTTAACTAATATAATAACCTTTTTTCTTGTGTACCAATCAAGGCAGTTGGGTGCACAAAAATTTGTGTGTCTCTACTCTCATCTCTACTACAATCCTATTTGTTGAACATCATCCCTCAATAGTTGCTCCCGCAAACATCCTTGATTACCTTTAACTGGTATCAGAGCCAAATCTCTTTCCTTTGCTTTGTTGTTTTTTTTGAGATTCAGAATCAACAAAAAACGCTTCAATGTTTCTTTCAGACCCTTTCCTATCTGTATTCTGCTCAATTTTTGAAGAAATTTGTCATAAATCTTGGGAGCAATGGCCTCCACTTCAACTGAAGTGAAAAACCTCTTTGAAATCAAGAGATTTGATGGAAAAGGTTTTGAATTGTGGAAAGAGCGTATGTTGGGCATCCTCTTTTTGAGAGATTGTGAAGATGCTCTCGTGGAAAAGAAAATGATGTTTGGAACACTCTAAATAAGAAAGTCATTACATATATTAAAATGGTTGTTTCTGATGAGATTCTTGTAGATATAAAGGGCTTGATTACTGCCCATCAAGTCTCGGAGAAACTTAAATTGACAATTTACAAGAATACTACTCCTGTGAATCAAGTGCATTTGATGAGAAACTTGTCACTATGAGGCTTGATGAGTCGAAAGGTGCAACATAGTATCTATCGTTATTCACAGGTACTCTCTCCCAACTACAAGATTCAGGATTACCAGCTTTTGATGACAAGCTCAAAGCTATCTTCCTACTTATGACTTTACCCGATTCTTGGGAAACATTAGTTGTTTCATTGTCTAATAGCCCCAACTTGACCTTCGATGGTGTGCGGGGCTCTATTCTCAATGAAGAGATCAAAAAAAAATGTAGCAAAGAAGGTAGTGGTTCAACATACAATATTAGGGGGAGATGTGATAACAAGATCCCAAATGTAGGACAAAGAAATAGAAGTAAGAGTTGAGGGAAAGGAAAGCAACAAGATATCACATGCTATCAATGTGGCCGTAAAGGTCATAAGAAACCTGAATGTAGATATTTAAAGATAGAACTAGAAAGGAAGAAGAATTTAGGAGAGAAGAAAAACAAAGATGATAAGTTTAATACAATAGAGAAAGCCAATAGGGCTTCAAATGTTATCATTGAAGACCTATCTAGTGAAGATGGTGATGTACTTTGTATTATAGGTGATGCCTTCATAGCTCATGAGCAAGACATGCAAATCACCAAAACAGATGTTATTAATGCTTTATTGTAAATCGATGATGGATTGACATAGACATGGATAGTAGACTCTGGGGCTTCTTTTCATATTACTCCATGTTTGGAGTGCTTTACCACATTTGATGCAGGCAGTTATGGAAAAGTTTAACTTGGTAACAATAGTGCTTGCAATATTGATGGTATTGGCACCATACACTTGTCTTTGGATAATGGTCAAGAGCTCGTGCTCAAAGATGTCAGGTATGTACCTGGGATTAAGAAAAGTTTGTCATTTGTAGGACAGATGGATTTGCATTGTTACACCACATTATTCGGTTGTGGATTGTGGAAACTTAAGAAAGGATGTATGGTTATTGTGAAAGGTTGCAAAAAGGGCACTCTCTACTATTTGCATGTAAAGCTTTACCTGGAAGGTTTCTTGCTATTGCTGAATTTGATTCTCGTTTAGAGCTTTGGCATAAGAGATTAGGACATATGAGCCAAAAAGGACTTGAAGTCCTTTTTGCTCTAAAAAGACTTGACGTTAAAGGTTCAAAGCTAGTTTTTTTAACGATTGTCTATTTGGCAAACAAGTGAGAAATTCTTATTATTCTGGTGTCTCTTGTAAACCAAATGTGCTAGATTTGGTGCATTCTGATGTATGTAGCATGCCCGTAAAATCTTTGGGGGGTGTTGCATATTTTATTTCCTTTATCGATGATTATTCTAGGAAGATTTGGGTGTACTTGATGAAAAAAAAAAGTTGATGCATTTAAATCCTTTCATGCATTTGTGACTACCTAAAAAGGGACAAAATTGAAATGTCTTAGAACAGATAATGGGGGTGATTTTACATCTGCAGAATTTAAGTCCTTTTGTGACTTACATGATATTAAAAGAGAGCTTACAGCTCCATATAACCCTTCATCAAATGCGGTGGCAAAAAGGTATAATAGGGCATTGTGTGAGCGAGTACGGTGCATGTTGTCCACAACTAATCTCCCTCATGAATTTTGGGAAGAAGCATAAAAACCGCGGTTCATATATGTAATTGGTCTCCCAACAAGTCCTTAAAGAATGAAATTTTTGAGGAGGTTTGGTCTGGCAAACCAGCCTCATATGACCATTTACGAATTTTCCGTTGTGATGCATTTGTACACATTAGAAGTGAGTTGAGAAACAAGCTCGATGTTAAGTCCACCATGGGCATTTTTATGGGCTATGGTGATGAAGGTGAAATGGGCTATAGGATTTGGTTACCTCAGCTCAGAAAAATTGTACGCAACCGGGATGTTGCTTTTAATGAAGAAAATTTGCTAAAAAATGCTTGTTCCTCTGTTGGGAACTCTAAGAGCGTTACATTTTAGCAATTACAGCCATCCACAAAATCTGAAAATAAACCTCATGATGTTATACCAAAGGTTGAATATGATGATCAACCGGTTATCCTTGAGCTAGAAGAAGTTGGACAACAAAGAAATGCTCATGAAGGTGTTGGACAATGAGATGAAGGTACTGAACAACAAAATATAGATGTTGAACAACATGCTATACATGGTTTGCAACAGCCAGAAAGTGCTAAAATTGATTTTTCTTGGGTACGTAGGTCTAATCGTTTAAGGAGGCAGGTATATAGGTTTGACTCCTCTTTGCATTATTTCATGTTATCAGATGAGGGCGAACCTCTTATTTATAAGGAGGCAATGTCTTGTGAACTTAGCAATAAGTGGGAGCTTGCAATGCAAGAAGAATAAAATCTTTGTATGCAAATGATACTTGGGATCTTGTGCCCTTACTTGAAGGAAGGAAAGCTCTTCCGAATAAGTGGGTTTATAAGGTAAAGAAATTTGAAGGGAAACCAAAATACAAGGCAAGATTAGTTGCCAAGGGTTATGCACAAAAGGACGGTATTGACTTCCAAGAGGTCTTCTCTCCTGTTGTGAATATGACCACACTTCGTGTGCTATTTGCTCTCACTTCAATGCTTAATTTGGAGTTGTACCAAATGGATGTAAAGACCGTTTTTTTGCATGGTGATATTGATAAAGAGATCTACATGAAACAACATGAGGGTTTTGTAGTCCCTAACAAGGAGCATTTAGTATGCAAACTAAAACATAGCTTGTATGGCCTAAAACAAGCACCACGACAGTGGTATAAGAAGTTTGATACGTTTATGCTTTCTCAAGGTTTTGATCGTAGCTATGGAGATCATTGTTTATACACAAAAAGGATATCGATGACCATCCCATCGTACTTGTTCTATATGTGGATCATGGATGATATGTTGCTAGCTGGGAAAAGAAAGACTAGTGTTGATGCTCTAAAAGATCAACTAAAATCGGTCTTCTCTATGAAAGATTTGGGAAATGCATATTTTGGGCATGAGAATCAGTAGAAACAGAAAGGACAAATTGTTGTTTTTGTCACAAGAAAAGTACATTGAAAAAGTGCTTAACATATTTAATATGGCAGAAGCAAAGTCTCTTGGAGTTCCTTTGCCGTCATATCTTAAACTTAGCAAGGTTGATTGTCCAAAGGATGAGATGGAAGTCAATGCTATGGAAGGAATTCCTTATGCATCTACATGTGGTTCTCTAATGTATGCTATGGTAGCTACTCGTCCAGATATTGCTTATGCAATGGGAGTTGTCAGTCGTTATATGTCTAATCTCAGCTAAGCACATTGGGAGGCAGTCGAGTGTGTTTTCAGGTATCTTAAAGGTACACAGAAAAAATGTTTATGCTATGGGAAGGGTGCATTAAGTGGGTATATATTTACAGTTGTTGGTGGAGCTGTGTCTTGGTGCTCCAAATTGCAAAAGATTATAGCACTGAGTACTACTGAAGCTTAATATATTTCAAGTACAGAAGCTTCAAAGGAAGCTATATGGCTCAACAAACTTGTTGAAGATCTTGGCATGTCTGTTAGTACTCCTGTGTTAGGATGTGATAGCTAGAATCTTGCTAAGAATGCCATGTTTCATTCGCTCACCAAACACATTGATGTGCGACATCACTTTATTAGACAAGATTTGGAGGATAGTCTAGTCACATCGACCAAGATCAAAACACAGGATAATCTTGTAGATATTCTCACTAAAAGTCTTGGCAAAGTTCAACATGAGCATTGCATACACTTAGTGGGAGTTACTTGAATGTTCACATCGGACCTTTAAGTGGGAGGTTGTTAGGTGTAAAGGCCCATAGTTCACAAATTAGGTAATTATTCGTACATGTGAACACATTGCTCACCTGGACATGACACCTCCTTTTGTAATGTGAACACACCTCTCTTTTTTAAGGGTTAACTAATATAATAAACTCTTTTTTTGTGTACCAATCAAGGACATGTGAACACATTGTTCACCTGGACAAGACACCTCCTTTTGTAATGTGAACACACCTCTCTTTTTTAAGGGTTAACTAATATAATAACCTTTCTTCTTGTGTACCAATCAAGGCGGTTGGGTAAACCAAATATCTGTGTGTCTACTCTCATCTCTACTACAATCCCATTTGCTAAACATCATCCCTCAATATCTGCTCCCACAAACATGCATGTTTACCTTAATGCCCTTCTATAGTTGTAAAGAAAACAAGCGGAGAATATCTCCAAACATTGCATGAAGCATCTACATTGGAGCTATTTTTCCATGTTTCTGAAATTATATTGAAATGTAAAATATGTTTCATTATGAAATCAGCCTTTCTGATACTTTACCTTACTTAGAAAGGCTACTCCATACGCTCATGTACTTCACCTTGCTAAATGATAATTCATCTTAGACACGCTAAAAGATAACCACTGTTACTATCCTTGTCAGGGCACATTTAGATATCACATTTTCAAGATAGATATTTCTCTCAGTTGTCTATAGGTTTCCTTCTAGTCATTATACCAACACCGTTTCCCATAACTGTTCCAAACTTGTTTTTGGGATGAAAGTTAGCTGCACTATCCATAAAGCAAAATACAAAATAATAATGTCCTATGGCTAGAACCCGTTTCACATTAATAGTATACCTGAATGGTCATGGATGTTTCTATTTGGACACCTCGAGTAAGCTACTGAATCTACATCCTTCATTTCATGGCAAGATTAGGTCAAAGGTGGAGATGACCCTTCTCTGTAGGGGCCTGACTCCTGAGCCCTTTGTGAGATAACACTCTGGAATCACCATATAGCAAACTGCAAATTTTTATAAATCATATAAATACAGAAACATTCACATTTTTTTCATATCTTAGATCTTGTGATGAGGCAGATCGAATTCCCGATTTAAAGCTGATAAATAATTAGAAACTAACAAGATCTGAGAGGGTCCATTAAATTTCCTGATTTTTGACGTTCATAGATTTTGCATTATTCCATTGATGTATATCGGTAATATGCATAGCAGCAACATGATAAATAAACATGCAGATAAAAATAACACTACAACCGATAGGTCATTACTCTCAAAATACCAACCACAAAAATATTAGTACAGAGCACAATATATCTTCACTAGAATGTGTGGAAATGAAATTTGACGGGCAATTATCTCCACAAAGGTCTGAGGCTTAGAAAAGACAACCACTATGTTTGTTTAAGGATTAGCTGGTTTCCATTCCAAAATAGCTTGCGTTAAAATTGACTATAGACAGAAATGGGAAAACAGCAACATTCATCAGCTTCAACTTTGTATGCATCATAATCTTCTACCCTTTTGAGTGTGAAAAAGGGTTATGCGGCTAAAAGTGCTTCAATTTGAGCGATACTATCTTCTTCCTTCTTGGGGGTTGGGCTTCGGTTCAGTTCCTCAAACCTATCATGCGTCCACTTCTCAGTTGTTACAGTTGCAATGCTATCACTGTTCCTCCTGGTCGAATCAAATCGCCGATTCCCATCACCCAAATACCTCCCATTACCCCGCTTTGGTTGGTATCTATCAGAATCCATCCATCGACCTCTTTCCAAATCTTCCCCTCTTTGCTGATACCTTTCCCTCTCCCTGCGTGCTAAGTTCATGTCCGGATACTTCTTTTCAGCCCTCTTTTCAGGATTATCACCTTTCTGTTCTTCCATATTCTCTGATCTTATAGGCGGCTTTTCAGTGAATGTACGCCTACCAGTATGCCTTGTTCGTTCAGAAGGAGACTGCCTTCTCTTCCTCTCTGGGTCTTCAGCTTGGATTTCTAGAAATTTATCATGACCCCATGAATCATCAGGCTTTGTTTGTAGCGAAACCTGTGATGATTCATGTCTGGTACTTTTCCTGTCCTGGGTAGGACTGCTGTCTCTCTGGGTATCATTGTTGCGGGATTTCATCCATCTGTCATCTACCAAATGAAATCTCAGAGCGGTCAGGCAGAGTCACAAGCTTCTCAATACACCCAAGAAGAAACAATAAAGAATGTGAATTGACCCACATACGCATAATCTGCAATCATCATCTATAATGAATGCTAGTATAGAGATATTTTTATGTTACCCTGTCCTAATAAGAAATGTCCATGCCTGTCTTGGCATACTGCTGATTTGAGCAGCTCTACACTATGGCTTGTAAGAAACAAACGGATATCTGATAACCTAAGTAAAAACTGGGAGTATAAACAAAGATGGACGCGTCTTCATAACCAAACAGAGAGTCCAATCTCACAACAGAACTTTGAAGATTTATTTGCTTGTGTGTCTTTCATCATTCTCACCACTAAAACATAATACTTTATATGTCTTGTTTCCCAAAACTTGCTTAGAACAAGAAATTACCAGGAGCTCTTCTTTTGGTGCTTCTTCCACTCCTGTCATCATGCTGTAAAAATAATATTGAAGTCAGAGAGTATTTCACTTCTATAGAACCAACCACAAAATAAGTGGAGGCATCTTGTATTTCATATTGAAAATCAAAATGAAATGAGACTTTACACTTCCTCCACTTTTGAATTGTCCGTTCTCATTGAGCTCAAATTAGGGCACACATATTATCTTTTAGTAGAAGTCCCAGGCCATTCATTTAAAGACTCATCTTTTCACAAGTAAACGGAGTGTAACCAAATTAATTTTAATTATTTATGCATAGATCTGAACCCATGAAGATCAAATCAATTCTGTGACATTTAAAACATTGGAAATTTGTGAATCAATTTTCTTTCCAAGAAAGAGGATATCATAAAAATCCAAAAAAAGGAATGTAACCTGAAAATAGGAGCTGGATCTGGGTACATGCGTTGGATTCACTGGCACAGAATTTATATTTGAATCCAAAGGCTCCTTTTTTTCAGTGTGTCTTCCCTGAGCACGGCCACGAGGATTCTCTTCCAAAGGCAGAGGATCTTGCAAACGTCTCTTGCGAAATCTGTCATTTTCGGAGGGGATCAAGGGGGGGTCAACTTCGGGAATATGCCTTTCAGTCGCAGGTTTTCGATCTCGTTTCGCATGCTTTGGACTGTAATTGTAAGGAGTATTAGGGTTTTCTTGGCCATTTCAGAAGGTCAGGGCTTCATTTTTACCATTCAAAACATTAATGTTCTCTTTCGCATTAAAAACGGTAGAAATTTATTTGTTCCACGCAAAACTTTTTATGTTTCTCTACAGGATTCAAGAGGTAAGGGCTGTCTTGAGGACTCGAAACGTTAAGGTTCTCACTAGCATTCCTGTTTTTTTACCATGCAAAAGGTCAGGGTTTCCCATAGCATTAGAAATAGAGGTATTTTCTTCCGCGCTTCACGATTACAGTTTTTCTAGAACACTCAGAAGATTGGAATTCTTTTGAGCATTCCAAAGATCAGAGTTATACAGAGCACTCAAAAAAAAAAATCATGGATTTCTTGAGCATTCCCAAAGATCAGAGTTATACAGAGCACTCAAAAAAATCATCATGGATTTCTTGAGCATTCAATTAAGGAGTGGTTTCGCTGGCATCAAATACACGACTTCTTCCTTCAGCATTCAAAAAATTTAGGGGTCTTCGGTGAGGAAATCGGGTTAATCCGTGCCCGTAAAAAGGAAGGAATTTAGAAAACGACGGGGTTTTGCAGGAGAAGCGAAGAACAGAGAAACAAAAGGAGAGAAAGAATACCTGTCATCACTGTCACCGGCCCCCGAAGGAGGAGGAGGGGGGAGAGGTTTGGAGGAAGAGTGGCGTCGCTTCTCCTTACTCTCCATATCGCCCAAGCACGAGCAGAAGAATCCTCTGTTTCTTGTCGAGAGAGAGAGAGAGAGAGAGAGAGAGATGTGTGTGTGTGTGTGTGTGTGTGAGAGAGAGAGAGAGAGAGAGTGAGATTGTGTGTGTGTGTGTGTGTGTGTGTGTGAGAGAGAGAGAGAGAGAGAGTGAGAGAGAGTGTGTGTGTGTGTGTGTGCAAAGAGAAAGAGAGAGAGAGAGAGAGATGTGTGTGAACAAAGAGAGAGAGAGAGTGTGTGTGTGTGTGTGTGCAAAGAGAGAGAGAGAGAGAGAGATGTGTGTGTGTGTGTGTGTGAACAAAGAGAGAGAGAGAGAGTGTGTGTATGTGTGTGTGTGTGTGTGTGAACAAAGAGAGAGAGAGAGAGAGAGAGGGAGAGTGTGTGTGTGTGTGTGTGTGTGTGTGTGTGTGTGTGTGGGTGGGTGGGTGTGAGTGTGTGTGTAGGAAGAGGCTTTTGCCCTATGTGTCCAAAAAAACACACTATGTTTATTATTGACTTTAACTCAATAGAGAGAGACAAACCCTACTTGGAGAGTGGAGAGTGCCAATGAGGTCCCAAGTGGGCTCGAGCCCTAGACCTCCACACCTTTTATCGATCAATTGAGCATATCCTTCGCCCGTTGCTTCGGGACGGGTTCAATTAAAGTATATATTAACCCTTCGGGTGCAAAAAACCGCATCACTATTTGTCCACATACTTCTTGTTTTTGGCATCGAGTTCGTCGAACTATCGTCGGTAGCTTCGGAACAGGTTAAATTAAAGGATATATGAACCCTTCGACTGCTAATTCCCCACCACTATTGTCCACATACTTCTTCTTTTTTCCATCGACTTTGTTGAACTATCATCGGTAGCTTTGGAACGGGTTAAATTAAAGGATATATGAATCCTTTGATTGCAAATTTCGCATCATTATCGTCCACATACTTTCTTCTTTTTACCATCACATCTTTTTTCGGATGTCATGCAACTGTGAGATTGTCCACCAACTTGCCCTGGATGAGTTTTTGTAATCTTTAAGCAATCACTTACAAAAACCTTCCAATAAATGGCTTCTTTTATTTCTCTTTCAATGCATGTATCGCGAGAGATGTTATATGCATAAAAATCTACCAAACCATTCTTCCATAAGGGATGACCAAGGCCTCCACAAGACAAAGTGGCATTCCCATGCTAACAAGATTATGTACAGTTTCCACCATTCAAGGTACCCGTTCCACTTGTTCACATGATTTTAGGGATTACCTTCCTCGTCCATAGTATTATTAGAATGTTGAATTAGGGGTTGTAAGCTATTGGACAGAAATTCACCTTTGTGAATCAAACTAGACAAAGTTGGATGTAATATGGAACATATCAATTTCGCTAGATGGATTTATGGGTTTGGAGAAGAGGGCACTCTAGTCTTTTACATTTTTATTGGTTTAATTATGTGATTGGAATCATGTGATCCTAACAATTAACTTAAGCACCCTAATAGAATTTTATTATGGGTGATTATATCCTTGTTTACAATCTTGATCTTGTAGCCTGAAATTGTGTTAAAAATGCTTGCCTTCAAATAGTCTTACGCACCTTGATCAAACGTGAACCATGGAGCAAGCATTTACATGAAAAGTGAAAAACTCATACAATCACAAAGGAAGCAAAACGATCCTCTAATGTGGAGAACGACTTCATATGGTGAATGTGTATCATATCATCATATTCTAAGGATTTTATTATCAATAATTAAATGGTGTCTCCACGCTAGGAGCATTGGCAAGAGCAAACCAACTATCAAAGGTGGGTGTTGGTCATGTTTACAATTTAGTTGCCACCTTCAATGTGACCCTTCAAATGAAACTCAACCATATCCCTTCCTTCTTCCTTCTTCCTCCCTCCTAAAAATGTGCCACAATTCTTATATTATCATAGAGGAGTGTCCCAATTAAAAGGAACATACATAATACATGTTTATACACACCACAAAGTCAAATCTCAAGTATGGCTCACACGGTCACCATGTTTTCATAGAACCAAATGTCTTATCAAATGGAATGAGTGGATTTGTTCTTAAACCCCACTAATGACTCAAACTATGTATCGAAAGTAGTTTGAGTTGTCCTTTACTTGTAGACACGTCAATAAGTGATGGCCTTCTTGCATGGGTGAGGTGACATATTGGTGTCACGATGAGTTGCATCTCATCATCCGTCACTATCATCCACAAAGGATTCAAGCCCCTTTTTGCGAATATTTCTAGCTCAGGGGCAACCCCTACTTCCATCAAAAGGGAATAGTGTCATGCAATGTATTCATTGTAACAAAAGTGCACAAATTGAATTGTCTCACAAATGAAACATCGTGGTTGTTCTTGTGATATTCATAAGTATTTCTTCATTCCAAGTGTCTCGTTGTTACCCCGTAGGACAAGTGGGACAAGTGTGAAACGTAGCAAAAGTAGTCAGACGCTAAACAACCAATTTAAGAAGCCGGATATCAAGGAAGAAGCAGGTGAGAGAGGCGTCGAGTGGGAAAGAACGTTATATATATCGAGGAGTGGCAAACACAAGAAAGAGAAGGATTTTTAGAGCAGACCAACATATATATTTTGTGGGTAATTCCTGCTTGTCTCTTTTCTATACATCTATATCTACCTATCATTCGGTCAGTGTCAAGACCTAATTATGAATCGGTTGTAGCCGATCCCGAAGTGTGTCAATCTCATTATCTGTAATGGTCCGATCCACGCTTGTTAGTACACCGTGACCTTGAGTCTCTTACGCACCACAATTCCTTGACTCGATTACTCAGGAGGATTAATCAAAGGTGTTCTCCAGGAGGGAGTAACACAATTTGGCACGCCCAATTTACGTTGCGAGTTCACAGCGAACACGTGTAGGAGACCACTCCAACCTCCGTAATGGCGCCTCCCCAAGGCACACACAACTCGACCAACATCCTAACGTGTCGAACAAGCAAACAACATCACCAACTCCACTCTCACGGAGCAATCGCCGCCTCCGACATCGGACACCCAATCCGCCACGCTTCACAATCTCGTCTCAACTAGTGACATCGCCTTTGAAGTCGACTAACATGAAGATAACCTCTTTTCGGTTGCACGGGAGGACCTAGATTTCCACTCCATGCCTTATCCCTACCCACAATACATTGATGGCGTTGATGTGGAAGCCCATGTTTGAGCCTTCCTAACCACATGGCAAGCAAACCATGTGTCACAATGATTGGTCGTTGTCGATGCCAACACATCGAAAATCGTGGAGTTCGGCTTGTCTCTCGACGGGCAAGTAGTGCATTGGTACTCCCATCACGACTTGGGGGAGCTTGCATCCTCTACATTCCTCCAGGACAGGTTTATAGGCCTCTTTCATTGATGGATACCCAAGTGAGAACTACTGAGCCAATTCTACGCCATCTCGTAGGAGCCACAAGAGACGATTCCATGGTTCACAATTCGATTTCAGAACCTATACAGTCAGCTAGCTCAGGAAATCTCAGCTGACAATCTGAAGGAGACCTTCCTTACGATTCTCTGTGAGCCCCTTCAAACCACTTTGGGGGTCCTCGACTTTTCTCAACAAATGATCAAGCAAGTTATCGATCATGTCCTCGCCATGGATAAGCCCAAAACAATAACTCTTTCTCCATGAGTTCCCTCCATGGCGCCTTGCCAACAACCAAAGAATCCCAATTCAAGCAAGCCATTCAATGCACCACTTAGAATTAGAATTAGAGTTTTTTATCGTCCATAAAGAGACCAATTTTTACCTATGGGACTAGAGTATACACGTGTGTCTTGATATGTGTCTCCTTCCTAAGAAGGGGTATTCATACATTGAAGCACAAAGTCTCTATGTGTCAATAAAGCATACACATATGAGCTCAACCTTCTTGGTGGTGTCTTAAGTATGGCACTTAAGTTATCACTCCCTCTTAGTATGTTAGCATATCTTGAACGAATTGCACTATATGTCGAGCATGTGAAGAGCAAGTGACATTCATCCTCTACCATGCCTTCATTGCATACTTTGCATGTCTTCAAGTCCGATACATTTTTATACCATGATGCAACTTCAATACCTAACTTGTGAGATCGAGTGCGAAGTAGTGTAAGGGCTCTACGAGCATTACTACTCATATTGGTAATGAGATAAGGTTGGATACGATCAATCAACATTCTTGCTTTATATCAAGACCAACATTCAAGGTTGACATTTGCAATGTAGTATTCTAGCTTTGTCCTCTTAGCATCTTCCCACTTCATCCTTAATGACTCCACCAACCTTTCCTCAATCATTACATATTGCATAGCATTGCCCGAAAGATCTAAAAGATCATCCACACCCAATCTTCTAAACCATTTCCTTATGTCAACAACCCAACCGGACACTCGATAGTGGAATGCACCCTACTAAAGTGACCATGAGATGCATACAACCAAATGACGCTTTTGCTCACCACGTTCTACAAAAACCACAAAATGATACACACAACTACTCATTAGAAAGCTCTCTTTGCGAGCTTCAAAACGAGCCAAAGAACTAAGGAAACGAACACTAGAGCAAAAAGATACATAAAAAATTGTGGTTGTCCTTCTCCAACATCCTCTCTCTCTCTCTCTCTCTCATCACTCAATCTCAAGAAGAGAAAAGGGCCTAGAAAGAAAGTCGCATGTCATTGCAATAAGCAAGCAAGTCACAACAATGTAATGAAGGCCTTGGCTTTGTTGTCGTCTTTTGATCTATATGTTTTTCTCAAAGAACTCCAATGCTTGCTTGCTTGCTTGCTGCTTTAGGCTTTTAGCAAGGTCCATGAAATCTCGAAGAAAGAAGCAAGTAGTTGAGGTCTTTGAATACACATATGCACATGCATACATACATATATTTCTCTTATATATACATGCATGCATGCATACATACATACATACATACATACATACATATATTTGTATGTTTACTAAAGATATCTCTTGTGATAAGCCAAAATTTCACTAATTTATGCATTGAGATTATGTCATGTACAACTACATGCCATTTTGGAATAGACTTGAACATGTGACCTTTTAGTCTCCACTTTAGTCAACAATGATGTTGTTAAGGATAATGCTCACGATGATGATATTTATGTCGATGCCAAAGCAAGATATTTAGATCCATTGCGTAGATCACTAGAGTGTTCATAATCGCCATCCATGCATATGTTGGGTTAACAATCCAAGCGAGTTCTTGTAGTCCTTGCATAAACCTCTCTTCCTCGCTCTCATATAATTGGAACTAAAGGTTCCCTTGAGCAAGATTCATACAATGCACCTTTTTTGTATTTCACATATGCACTCATAAAATACAATCTCACTCGCTCCCTCACATGGTGAGTTGATCAAGCTTTTCTAATCTCTTGCTTGCTCAAAGCCCATTGCACTTTCGTTTGACTACTCACCCACTAATCTCTCTTTTTTAGTGTCCCCAAGGGGTGCAATTATTTTTTCATATAGATTTATTTACTACAAAGTAACAAACCTCCTTCTAAGTTCTTAACAAGGGGACACATTCAACATGCATATGTTTATCGAGTTTCCATTGATCAAAAGTGTATACCTTTGTGAGTGATAAAAATATCCAATCATATTTCTAGAACCCAATCCTTAAAACTACCAACGTGAACCTTATAATACTCACTCTTTAGTGTTTGACCTCAACTGGAAGGGGATATTCATTTATTGGGGGCTTTATCACCTTCGAGAGAGGCCACACTTAACCTTTAAGGGAATATTACAGGGCCACCACTTGATTATTTGGTAGAGCGTTTGTTTGACGAGAAAAGAGTTATGCCATCACCATCCTCAATTATGCGCATATATGAAGGATACAAGGCATGAGGTTTACGGATCACATCAACTATTTGAAATCCACAATGTTGGACTTGACCAAAGTAAGCAATCTATATATATATTCGGCACACACCTTTTTCTTAGCGAGAAGAGTGATGTAAACTCAACAAAAAAATTTCAAGCACAAAAGTGAATATTGTCTAGGCACATCAGAGTACGCATACAAAGGTTTGTCCATTTATCAGACTTTAAGGAATAGATGCACGAATTGGGCATGGCCCTAGGGACACCCTATGCAGATTGTGTATGCGAACCAATCGGAACCAAAGTGTTTATTTATCAGACTTAATGAATAGACACACGAATTGGGCATGGAGGGGCACCCCTATGCAAATCGTGTATGGGAACCAATCGGTATGAAAAGTGTCCATTTATCAGATTTAATGAGTAGACGGACGATTTGGGCATGGAGGGGCACCGGGCACCCTATGGAGATCGTGGACACGCGAACCCAATCGGTACCAAAGTGTTCTATCTATCCACCAATGAACGTGTGCTTTTCGGGAGTAGAGACATGGACACAAACATGGGACATCAAGTAACAGAAACATGGGCAATCCCTGTGTTTTGTCCACCAAGCAACGTGTGTACCTTTCGGACAAGAGACATCACAAGTAAAGTCGTGACACACACACACACACCCGGACACGATATGAAGGTGTGTGCAAGAAAGAGGAGGAAATGGGCATGGACAAAAAAAAAAACAGTTATTATGGGCATGGACAAAAACCCAAAAAACAATACAAAAGAAAAGTTATCATTGTCATCTTCCACAAATTGATGCAATGCATCTGTACCCACACAAACCCTAAAAGACATTAACACAGAGAAAGAGAAAGAGAAAGAGAAAGAGGAAGAGAGAGAGAGAGAGAGAGAGAGAGAGAGAGAGAGAGAGAGACCATGGTGGCCTCACCCACATCAAAATGCCCACTATCACACCACCATCCCCATCCCACCTCATCAAGTCCTCCTCTTCCTCACCTTTCTCCATCTCCCTTTAACCCTAACCCTAACCCTAACCCTAACCCTAACCCTAACCCTAACCCTAATCTTCATGTTTCCCTTCTCCTTGCCTTTCCCCTCCCTGCCCTAATTTGTTCTCTTCATCTGTTACCTTCTCTGTTTCTGTATGATCTAGTGCCCGTGATCCCTCAGATCTGCCCTGTCTCTGCATCGATCTCCCTGAGACTGAGCCCTCCATGGCCATCGTGAAGACGGGATCGAGAATCGACAGGAAAAACAACATATATTCCAGCCCTTCGGATCGGACCCTGAAAAAAAACTCCTCACGAAACTCGGAAATCAATTTCACCGATTCTTCTCCTTCTTCGGCTTCTTCTTCCTCATTGTCATCATCTTCTTCCTCCTTCTCATCGGATTCAAGTGACGCAGAGAAAGCCTTGAATCCTTCATCTCATCTCTGTGGTTTCGAAGATAAGGTAAGCGAATTTCCGCTTGAACTTTTCCATCTTTCCGACCTTACCCAAATCCTCTCTGTAGAGGCATGGAATTCTATACTTAGTGAAGAAGATAGAGAGAATTTGGTCTCTCTCTTGCCTCAGATTGAAGAAGAATATACCTTAAAAAATACTCTAAAAGAGCTTCTCTCCGGTGGTTTTTTCAATTTTACTAGCCCATTACAAGATCTATTAAATCTACTGAAATCAGGGCAATGCAATCCACGAATCACGCCATACCAAAATGCCCTTATATCTTTGAGAAGAAGAGAGCATCATCATTATGTGAGAAAGTATCATAATCACATGGTCAATGGGTTCCTGGAAATGAATGATCTATGGCAAGACTATCCTTATTCTACCATTGAAGAAAAGATGGAGATATGGAAGAATTGGAAACTGAAGAAAGTAAGGCCGCCGCCTTTATACGCTGGGGGAAGAAAAGGAGGGTCTTTCCAGAGCTTTCGTTTGCAAAATCTATTGTCCCGAAAGGCAAAGTTTCTACTCTCTAAGGAAAAAAATGTCAAGAGTTTGAATCCAAAGATTCTTGGCAAATTTGTCTTAGATTCAGTAGATTCCAAGGCAAGTAAGAAGAAGCCAAAAAAGGGCGCTACTAAAAGCACTACTAAAAATATGGCAATAGATAAGAAGAACAGTAAAATGACAAGAAAGTTAGGACAGAGTGTGAACGTATCCAGCATTGAGAAAGCGGAGAAACAACCTCCAAAAGGGGTTCTCAAATTGCTCCCCAAGGCTCTGGGTAAAGATAATGAGAAGAAGATGATCGAATCATCCTCGAAGGCATCTCCTCCTCGCTCGGTGTCTCCCTTTGATGAGACGCAAATGGTGGCGTCCTCCATTTATCATGATGTTGGTGATTATGTTGAGGATACTGTCATCACATCTTCGGGTATGTATGAACCTGTGCTTATGATGTCTCAGGAAAGAATGTGCCCCACGCCTGTCAAAGAAAAAGTTAAAGAGAAGGTATCATCTATGGCAAGGGTTAAAACCCCGGGGGATAAAAGAACAAAAATGATGGTTGGAGATGTGGAAGAGAAAGGCATGAGTGTAAGCAACATCTTTGAAACGCTTAATGAGAGTCTCGAAGAGGTAGTGGACATAGCTAATCAAGATCTAGATATCTCTCGAGGGCTAGAGAACGAAAATCTAGATATCGGTCTTTCTCCCATCATTGTCCAAGAGACAAAAATTCTTTCATCTAGCTTGGGCAGTGAGAATGGGGTTGAAAATAGTCAAAGAGCAAAAAGAAAGATGAAAAAGAAGATGAATGCTGAAGAACAGACTCCACTGGAAAACAGAAAAGAAGAAGAAAAAGAAAAAGGAAAAAATGAAGATGAAGATGAAGATTCAAGAATGAGAAGAGACCTTAATAGGGAAGCTTATCTCGCTGAAAAGGAGATGCAAGATATTCTAGACGACAAAACCGAGCTTGAGATGGAAGAGAAGCCAGTGAAGAGACGACGAAAGAGGCTGAAGCCAACAGAAGAGGGTTCTATTATGCAATGTAATGGAGAGGTTTCACTGTCTGAAAATGCTACTACTCCATCGAAGAGCTCTAGAAAATCTCTTTTACCAATCCCTCCATCAGCATTGAGCTTTCCGTTCTCAGTAATACACTTGCTTTCAGCCGTGAGGTCTGCTCTAATAAGTCATCCCCTAGAGGGGTCAATGCTTTTGAATGGGGAGAATAGCTATGGTGTAGAGTATCTAATTGCACTTGAACAAAGCTATACAAGGGCCAACGATCAATCCTTTGTGGGGGACAATACTATTGAATCAATAGGAAAGGACCAAGAAGAGAAGAGGTATGGACTACCTGCCATTCCTCTTCATGAAATAGTGAGAAGGATTCAAGCTAATCCTGGTGACCCAAGAATCCTTGAGACCCAAGATCCTCTTCAAGAGCTTGTTCGTGGTGTACTTAAGGTTTTATCTAGCAAAGCAATGCAACCATGCATAAAAGGATGGAAACCTCTAGTGGCATATAATAAAGAGATTCGGGGTTGGTCGTGGATTGGACCCTTGTTATCAGATAGAAACAATGATGGCCTTGATGTGGCAGTGGAGGTTTCACATGAAGTGTGGTCGGTTCCACCCAAGACTCTATATAAGTTGCAAGAAGGCTTTGGGAAGTGGTGGAAACATGAGCAAGAGATATTGCAACATCTCGGTCAGATTGCTCTTCTTCCATTGCCTGTAACAATGGCCCTCCTGGATGAGAAGGAAAGGTTTCGAGAGCTTCGAGCTCAGAAAAGCCTCATCACAATCAACCCTACTTCTGAAGAGATGAAGGCCTACTTTCGAAGAGAAGAAGCTCTTCGATATTCAGTTCCAGATAGGGCCTTTTCATACACGTGTCTAGATGGCCGAAAATCAGCTGTAGCTCCATTGCGGCGAATAGGAGGAAAGCCAAATTCAAAAGCAAGAGACCATTTCATGTTGAAGTCTGATCGACCTCCACATGTGACTATACTATGTTTGGTGCGAGATGCAGCCTCAAGGCTTCCAGGAGGAATTGGTACAAGAGCTGATGTGTGCTCTCTCATTAGGGACTCGCAATATATTGTAGAAGATGTCTCAGATGTGCAATTGAATCAGGTTGTGAGCGGGGCTTTGGATCGGTTGCACTATGAGAGAGACCCTTGTGTTCGGTTCGATGGGGATAGGAAGTTGTGGGTCTATTTGCATTCCAATAAAGATGATGAGGACTTTGAAGATGATGCCACATCATCTACCAAACGATGGAAGAGGGCAAAGAAAGATGGAACTGAGAATCCTGAGAATGTTGAGAATCCTGACTTTGGGCTGACTCAAGATTATGATTATCCTACAAAAGAAGACAATGATTCGGGTGGGCTTGTGCTTGATTTTAACCATGATCTTTCTTCAGTTTATTCATCAGTAGTTGGAGGAGAGCTATTATTTGCTCACCCTAGTACTGGATCTCTAATACTCCCACATGGGCTTGACTCTGCATTTTCTGGCCAAGGGAGGGACGATAGTGTATTGCCATTCATTGAACTTCCTCCTTCAATACAACCCTCTTGTGTAAATATGCAACAAAGCCACCCAATGGGCTGGGAAGTATTGGGCAATAGATGGGGCCAAGAGGCTCATTTTCAATCATCAAATGATCATATTGTACAGGATGATTTCAGTGCATCATCACATAGGGATAGCGAAATTGCAATTGATAGAGGTGTTTAGACTATATGGTTGATACTTGATTTTATAACCATCATCATTATTTGGAAATGTGGATATGAGGGAGGAAATGCTTTAGCTCCTAGTTAAACATTTTCATTTATTTTGGAGTGGCACAAGGATGGGATTCTTCCTGATGATCCTGCTTCAAATATGAGGATTGTGATGGTCGATCAAGGACATTGCTAGCGTTAGATAGAATGCTGAAGCTCATTGGCATACGCTGAAAAGTTGTATTGTGTATAGTCTTCCAGATGTGGAAAACATTCACCTGGATACATTCAAAATGTTCAAATCATCTTTGAGAAGCAACACGGATTTCTTTCTACAATCTGATGTGAATGTAATGTTTGAAAATTTTAAGCACTGAAACTAATGGTGGGGAATCAAGCTATTTTTTCTCTCTCATGTGGGTGGAGTTGTTTATTATCTGGATTTGAATGAACCATGTACCCATTGATCAGCCAAAGTTGCAACCTTGTTTAGGACTAAATAAGTTGGTGTTGTATAAGCAAATGCCAGGATTATTTTATTTTGATTGCATTTAAACACAATGTCTATAGGGTATTTTGTATATATACATTCTTTTGTGGGGCTTCATGCCAATTTGAGGTCTCCCATGAACATAATGTGGAATTGTTTGCGTCTTAAGAGTAGAGCAAATATTCAAAAGAAGATGGTGGAATTAATGTAGTAAGCAATGATAGACAACACTTCAATCAGGCAACCATTTGGAAGAGAATAAGCCCTTCAATATACCCTTCAAAATAAGGAGCAAAATTCAGCCATAGTTCCATTGAAGCAAATTAGAGGAAAGCCATGTTCAAATGCATGAGACCTTTCCTATTGAAATTTGAATAGTATCTACATGTGATTTTACTATGTTGTACAAGATGTGGCCTCCAAGCTTCAAGGAGCCATTGTTAGGAGAACTTATTTGTGCTCTCACATTAGGGGTTCTTTACATATCACAAAAGATGTCTCAAATGTGCAATTGGATAATGTTGTGAGTGGCGCTTTCAATCAATTGCACAATGGGAAACCATTACGTTCAATTTGATGGGGAAAAAAAGTTGTGGTTTTGTCTACGTTTCAATAAGGATGGTATCATCTTGGATGATACGACATCATCTATTGGATTAGAAGAGGGCAAAGAGAAATGCAATTGAGAATGTTGAAAGTGTTAACAAAATTTCAAGTTGACCCAAGAGTATGGTTATCCAAAAGAAGTTAGGGGATTATGGGCAAGGAAATGTGGATAGTGGTGACTTATTGTGCCCTAGTTAGGCTCTCTCTCGTTTGTCATATGCTTTGATATCAAGGTTTAATCTTTATTGCGCACTTCTACTTCATTTAACATTCATGAATCGTTAGGAATAATCCTTCTTCTAGTATTTGTCAATCATGGGTGCAATGGTCTTAACAATAAGCAACAACTTAACGGCTTAATGGTTTAAACGGTTCGATTCAGGTTCAAGTTTTTTTAACGGTTCAATTTTGGTTTGGTTTTAACGGTTTGATGGTTTTTAAATTTATTTTTTTAAAACAACCTTTTCATTTTTAAGCTTGATTCTCACATTTTAGAAAAAATCTTTAAATTTTAAAATATTTTAAAATTTTAAAATTTGAATTGACCTAAGTTGAAAACCAAAACCGAACCACGAAACTACGGGTTTAGCAGTTTAATGGTTTAACGGGTTGGATTTTTACATAACAGTTCAGTTAAAACGGTTTCGTCGTTCGATTTGGTTCAGTTTAGGTTTCAATAATTTTAAACAATTGGGTTTTGAAACTCTTGAACCAAACCATTGCCGATTGTTAAATGGTCTTGATGTTTTGAAGATGGTCCTATGATATCATGCCGCAAATATCATGAATGAGGTACATACTTACCTAGTGTCTAGCTTTTCAAGTTTTTCTTGAACATTGTCAATTTTGACATTTCTCAAAAACATAATAATGACAAAACTTGTTGGTTAATTATTGTGAAGATTTTCCAATTGCTACATTCTTGTTTGAATTGATAAAGCATATTATCACTTTATGCTCTTCGGGGAATCTAAACATTTGGATGGAGTGATTTTGAATAATATTGCTTCATGTATAGGGTGTGTTGTGTTTCTTGTCCATATTCATGATATTGGAATTCTTAGTCATATTCAACAATCATGTGTGTGTGTTGGGTATTAATACATGCTAGCACAATGCATATTAAGTAGCAAAATCAACATATTTTGCAAATCATCAATTGTAGTATAGTATTCATAGATGGTTCATCAAACAAAGTTATATTATACTAGAGATTTGGGATATGTACTCAATTGTCACTATTTTCTTGGAGTAGAGAAAGCATTGGTTTTCGAAAACATAGTGCAACAAATGACACAATTCTTATTACATAATAGTGATAGATTAATGGTCTCCTCGTGGTACTTGAGAGGATGAGAAACAAGAAACATGTAACATGTCTAATAGAAATGGTGAATAAATATTGTTTTTGTGATTGAATTGAGATTGTTGATCTCTTATCAAAATGCAAGATAGAAATCTTGACAAAGTTTGATTCATCAAGAATAAATAGTGTTGCGTCAATTTAAAACATTGAAAGCATCAGTTAATGCAAAGGAACCGGTGGAATGTCATAGTTGCCTCATTGACAACATGAATGATAATCAATTTTACTAATGTGATTACCCATGAAAAGAAGAGAAGTGAAAAAAGAAAGAAAGAAGGCAGTCAACCATTTTTATGTTCATGAAACACATTGAGTGGGACAGAAAAGTTGATCCACCAATGAATGCTGAAGTTTCAATAATATAGTCATATTTTGTAAGCATACATTAATGAAGCTTGCCTAAGTTCCGAGGTTTTTTGAAATGTTTCTATATGAAACACTTCTATTAAATTATGGTGGTACCATAGAGCACTCGATATTGTGTACAAATCATTATCACCTCAACCCATACATTGTATGACATTAAAATTAAATCATTTCATCCCACATGCATGCTAAGTCAACCTTCACATCTGTCTCCAGATGTTTCTCATAGTTTGTTGCATAGTTATTCCATCTTGTATAGAACATTAGAAAATTGTACACATTCAGTTTTTGAGTGATTATATGAGTACTTGATTCTACCAAACACTTGGCTTATAAGGGAACCAACATCTTATGTTGTCTCATTGTTTATTTTTATTATGTAAACGGATCTATTTAACCAATATAATTGGTCGAGGCAATTCCATTGACCATGGGTGCACATAATCTGATGCCCAACCTTTGATTGTAATCGATTTAGCGACATGCATTTGGTGAAGCCATAGTGCAAGCATTTCTATAACATTGGCAAATGTATCCTCATGGTTATCTAATTTCGACGTGTCTTCCCTAGTGGATTGCATGATTACTTAAAAACTTTATTGGTTAGATCCTGTTTCACTGCTAGCTCACTTCACTATTCAATTATCACAACACATTTAATCCCTCTGTCTACTGAAGCCAACAAATGAGACATAAACTTCTCTTTCATAACTCAAGAGCCACTATTTTTGGTCGATGAATATTGAACAAAATATGTTACAATGTTTGATTTCTACTTGATGTAAGATTCAAACCTACACCTCCACGTTAACAAGAGAATGTTTTAATCCACCTTGTTATAATATATTTTTGTTTTTGATAGTTTCCTTATGCCCATATGCTTACCCACATTTAGAGTATGACTTGGGCAACTTTCTTCCTATGACCTAACTATGTCATGTCAATGTTCAATGCCAACATTTTGCGATGACGTTTTAATTGACCAATGCAGTAGGGGCCCGAGGGGGGGGGGGGGGGGGACCTTGAGACAAAGTAGAGGAGAAGCTATGAAATTTTTCTCTTTCTCTCATTCTTTCTTACTCTCTTCAATGTCCTTCACTAGCAATTACTCCATCTTTATCTTGTTCACAATGATAAGACAATGAAGTGATATGGGACAAGTTGGTCAAGTTTCAAATAAGAAACAATAAATTATTATTTTTGGATTATTTTTGAGATTGATATGCAATCAATAAATAGAATATGACTTCAGTATGTGATTATGACGCCATTTTGTAGGGTTAATTTAACATATACTGCATAATTTTGCAAACAAATATAATATATAGGCATATATAATTATTTATATTAGGGGATTTGTATTAGAGCTTTAGGTCTTGACTCTCGAGTTTTTTTAACTTTGAAGGGACTCTATGCATACCTAGAGGAAGCCCATTGTTCTCGCCTTGACGGAAAAGGCAATAGGTTGAAAATCACAACGATTCATTATGTATACATGGACATTCACTTTATTCGTGGCGGTCCTTCGAGCTTGGTTTGGTTTGTCCACATGAATGGATTCTTCTAGAATCTATGCAATCGTTTTTAATTTTATCATGCAATATAATGAATTATAGAATCAAGTGGGGTGTCAAGGTGTTTGAAATCTAGCAAGTTCAAGTGTGTGAACCATTGCTTAATGAAATACTACATCACTAAATCTTTTTTGTTAGATTATATATACATTTAAGAGAAGTGGGGGAATTTGAATGCAACTTCTGAATTCAAGTTCCACACAAACTTTGTCGCAAGAAGGTTTATTTCTAATGTAAGCATGAAGAAATAAGGACATAAACGATAGATAGTAAAGAGAGAGAGAGAGAGAAAGAAGGGTGCCGATCCACTCGACCACCCTTCGAGTGAAGGGATCGAGACTGACCCAAGCCTTGATCGACGTCCCATACCACCACCAAGGCATCGAGTCATACCTGATATAGGCACACACTCACAATAAGAGTCAAGTTCGCCACAAGGTCACATTCTCGGCGTAGTCAAATAATATGTCTAACGAGGATAGCTAGGCCTCATATTTATAGCCAGGCCTAAAGCCCCCAGGCAAGTCCACACACATGTGGCCCTTATGGGTTGTCTCAATCCCTAGGATTAAAAGTAACCCTCCCTTCTTTACACTCACGATAAAACCCTCACACTTTTATCTGTCTGTGTAAGATACTCCAATACAAGCTAAAATGGGATAAATTTGGGTCATGATGCCCATTGGAGGTAACTCTGGGCGGGATCACGAGACAAAGCTTATCAGTGGGCGGGCGGGCGAGGGTTTCTCATAGAGAGGGTTTCTTCTTCTTCTTCTTCTTCTTCTTCTTCTTCATGTATGTATATACACATCTTTAAAGAAGGTTCTCTCTCTCTCTCTCTCTCTCTCTCTCTCTCTTTGTTGGCTTTTGTTTCTCAATTGTAGTTAGTGTACACACAAAAAAGGACTGTGGGTGCTCCCCTTCTTCTCTCTCTCTCTCTCTCTCTCTCTCTCTCTATAGCTCTCTGGAGAAGAATGGTGGACATAGACAGGATGAAGATGAAGACGAAGAAGAAGCTGCCTGGCAAGCATCAAACAGAGGGGCAGCGAAAGAGACGCAGGGATGAACCTAGAGGAAACAAGCAACGTGAGGGTGTGGCTATGGAGCATCAAAGAAGACCAGGTATGTGTGTGTCCGATGCATATCCATCCATCCATCTATCTATCTGTCTATATATGGTCTCCGTCATTTCGATGTCTCTTTCTGTTTCCCCTCTAGTCACATATTGGTAGGAGCACCACTTTCACAGTTGCCGCATCATGTCAATATGGCAATGGTTTTGGTTATACATACATACATGCACACATACATATCTATATCTATAACTATATCTATATCTATGATTATATCTATATCTATATCCATATCTATGTCTATATCTATATCTATATCTATATGTGGCAATGAGTAAATATTTTTTGTGTCCAGAGATTTACCTACATTTTTGCATCTGATTTTTATTTTATTTTTGTTCCTGCAAAGCAGTGACCGGTAGAACTACAGAATTTGGTCACAGCAATGAGGGGAGTGAGAGCGAGAGCGAGGGGCAGGTTAGCTCCGATGGTGGCGATGGTGATACTCCAGTGTCTGCTTATCAGACCCTTCTAGGGTCCTTGCAAGCAAAAGGAGGAACATTTACTCAAGCATTTGCACAAAGGTATGCATACTTTTTTATGTCTACAGTAGTCTCCAATTTGCAATTAAATAGCACGACCATCTTAGTCGATCTCCTCGACTTTCTAGCATAGTGGTCTATGCCTGGGTTTTTCTCATCTGAGGTTCTGTAATATATTACTCATTCAAACATAATGCCTTTCGTTAAGATTTCTTTGAGAAACTGTTCGAGAAACCTCCATATGCCTGATGTTTTTTGTATTTTTTTGCCACAACTTTATTTTAGAAAAAATATATGCATAGACTTGATGGTGCCAAAATAATGCTGACATTACATGTGTCAAACCCTTCTGAAACGTATCTTATGTGACTGTCGCATGCATGTGGGCTTCTTTTGCTGCATCCTAATAATGGTATTCTTATTGTTTTTTATCTCCTACCAGGCAAAGGGAAGAGCAAGGAATGAGCTCTGATGATGAAAATCCCAGCTGTGAGGATGGCGGTGACGATTCTGATGATACTGGTAGCGATAGAGATGATGATGATGATTCTATTGATCTTGAAGTTGATGAAAAGATTGAAGAAGAGTCTGATGATTGTAAAGAAGGTACTTAACTTTGTTAATAGGTTGTGTATATTATCCACATAATTGATATGGTTTCTGTGAAAGTGGAGGACACTGCCACTCAAATTGTGTAATGCTCAACAATGGGAAGGATTGCTATAACAGGATATAATTTTATGGAATAAATGTTATGAAAGTTTTCTAGAATAAATTCTATAATGGAAAAAAGAAGTGCGTAGACTCTCAGCCATATTTGCCTGGGAAAAATCTGTTTCTAGACTTCTCTAGGAAGTTGACATTCTAGAACTTGGCAGCAGCGTTTCCTTTAAGTGAACCATATACATCTCCAAGGTCTCATATGATGCAAATATTGAACTGGTCTTGTGGTGTGGTGCTGGTGGTCTGAATGAGTTTGACTCAAGGAGGATTGGCTTTTGGGTTTTGAAAGCTTTGATTTATGTATGCATATCTTGGTTTTTCCATATTGATGTTTTACGATGTCTGATATCTCTAGAGAAGATGCATTATTCAGAAATGGAGAAAGCAGCTGCTGTAGTTGAAGACGAGGAACAACCATTAGTTATGGAAATTGAAGAATCACAAGAAGAAAGTGGTGATGAGGCAGCTACAACAGCTCGTGGTACTCATATGAAGTAAGTGGAAATGGTGTGATCTAGTGGGTAAAGTTTCTGGAACAACTCCTATCATGTATCTGTTTAAATCTTACCTCTCTTTATTTTCGTATAGTGCATTCAAAAAGCATATGGATCACACTTTGACAGATACAGAAGTTGCACTGTTGTCGAAAGGAGGAATAAAGTTTAGGTGCCAAGTTGTTGCAGCTGGTATTCAGAAATCTAAATGGGTGACTACCTCAGCTGATTTTCCAGTGGTGAGTTAGTGCACCAAATCTAATAAACATTTACGAAACAGAAAGCAACTAAACAGCATTAAAAACTGAAAGCTGAAATGTTTCTTCTTGCAGTTTTATTGTCAAGATTGTTGCAAATGCGAAGCCCCCACAGAAATTATAAAATATGCTCTAAACAAACCTATGCGACTCAATTAAAACACTTATGCATAATAGTTTTCTTTTAACATGCTGCTTAGTGGAATGTTCATGTTTGAAGTCGTTAATGTTGTTTTTCTTAATATTACACATCTTAATTTTGGTTCAACAAAAATCAAAAGTTGGCAGCTTCTTATGGAAAACACGCATTTTGCATGCTATTATTGTTTTACTAAATAATATTGCGCATTTAATAATGTCATTTTGTCTATAGGAAGAAAAAAGTGCTCTAAATTGCGGCGTCAAACTGCGACTTAGGAGCGCATGGCTCTCATGCCATAAGGATATGCTTTGTGGGGATTTCGAAACAGATCGTCAGTGCCAGTTTTTCAACTATTGTACGACTCTCTCATACCCATGTTGACTTTGAAGATATAGGTTATCACTTAAGAGTGAGGTGGCAATGGACATAGTGGATGCTACTTCTTGCAGGTAATAGCTATCGAGATATCCTGTATTCTAGAAGACCAACTTTCTATGTTGATGGAGATGCTCAAGATGGTGAAATCATGGATGCCTATCTGTTGCATGTGGTGAGTTGCCAAATTTTTGATTTCGTTGTCTATAAAGGAAGTACAGAGAAAATAGAAGGAAACTGAGTAGATGTACTCCTTATGACAGCTGAATCATATCAGCAAAACCCGGGATCTTGTGACAAAAAATAATGAGAAAACAAATACTGCATCAGGAATTGAAGAAGCTCAAAGAGATCAAGGATTTACTAGGGCCAAGGTTATGATGTTTCTCATTACACATTTTTTCTCACCAAACCTCCTCATAGCATTATTTTTCAGGCGCATATGCAGCATATGGTGATGATAGGTGGTACGCATATTACAATTAGGTGCACTCAGATATAGTTTAACTTCATGGAATGGATTTGATTATTTGGAAATGCCAATTGTCTGGTGCATTTGTGAACACACGTTCAAATTAAATCACATTTAATCTGCAGTATAGACAAATGCATTGCACTGCATTACTTATGCATGAGAATCTCAATAACTATATGAGCCGGCTGTATATAAGTCATCATCAAACCTGATTAGAACTTGAGTATGATTGGAGCAGGTAATTTCTGTGGAGTATTGGTTTGCTACTGCAATTTACTTGACTAGATTGTAGAATGCAGGAACATTATAATTAGTTTGTGAGATTTAAGTCATTACTTTGCCAGCTAAACTTGATATCAAGGCTATTTTATATTTTTATGCTAATTTTTATAGTGATTCAGGTTCTGATTTTGCTTCCATTGCGTAGCTGTGCATTAAGAGTGGTAAAAAAGCTGCTAACGTTAGTACCGTCCTTGCAAAAGGTATTCTTTGGTTCAATGCGTTCTTTGTTTGCATTGTTTTGTCTCGAATATCTTAATTGTAAGCATGAACTGTATCAGTCGGGAAGACTTGAGTGAGCCTTATTACATATGTGTATAGTGATCTCTTATGCAAACTTCCTAGCTAGAAGTTTAAGGTAGTGCCAGTTCATACTGAAATGATAGATTGTGTCTTTTAATTCAGTTAATTCTAGCCATAACCATGAAAATCATAATCAAATATCATCGTGTCTTTTTCTATTTTAAAGATAGGGTAGGGGGTACTTATATCAACACCTTAGGAACAGGTCATGTATATTTATTCTTATGGATGGCGAAAGAGTCTCTCTTAAGCAAGGGAGGCTACCTATTTCTCTTTTTTCCTTTCTTAAAACTTGTTATGGTTGTTAAAACATTTGCACACATTTCTCTCTTTTATACCCTTTTCGTAAAGCTTATTATATTGATGAGAATATTGAAATGTTCTCCATAATCTTTTCTTACTATTCCAGAGCACCGTGGAGCATAAGTCAAGGTTCTTTGATGAGTTTGGTGTGGAAGATTCGGATTCAGATTTGGATGAACCTGCAGTAGCAAAGAAGACATCTAAACCAGCTGATCACAATGCACTTTTTGATGGCAACAATGATGATCATTTCCGAATTGGAATAAAGTTCACAAGGTTTGAAAACGTGCTTCTTAAATTTGACACTGGCTTTGGATTATGTACATGAAACAACATCATGGATGCTGTGATCTTTCACTCAATTTGATTCTTGAATGATAATATGCTTTTAACTGCCCTTCTATTTCATGACACTAGGTTTTTTATAAGCTCTGTTTAGTCTATTATGTGCGGTTTTTGTGGCTGGTTATTTCCATCTACATCTAGGGCTTAATGTTATTATTAATTTGCTTCCATAATTGACATCAAATTCTGTGATATTGTTGGTGAATTAGTGCTGCGATTTATTACCATTGTATTTATGGAGATGGTCTAGATTCTATAGTCCATATCAACATTGCATGCATTATTTGTCTCCTCTCCCAAAAATTAACTTACACTCCTAAATGACCACAAGGCGAGTATTCCTTATCAAGAATTACCTGGGACAGTTGGGAAAGAGCCATCTGTGACATACTGATAAATGCATATGATAATTGGAAAGGAAGAAATTGTGACTGGAACCCCGTGGCCTATATGTCAATACTTACCCAATGAGGGGAGTTAGCTGATTTCTTATCAGGATATCAGGACAAAGCCTGCATTTTAAGTACACATGGATATCTGTATCCTACATGTTTGGGCTTGGGCCAATGGTATAGTTCAAGTTATGTCAGTAAGCCATCAATTTGGGAACAGCAATAGTCATGGCTGTACAAAGAAGACTTAGATATGGGCCGATACATATCCAAAAGGATTTCGTGTACCTATTCAATGTACTATTGAAACTCAATGCACATGTTCGTTTGTCACAAAGGAATGTTCATTCGCCAAAAGGTATAGAAAGACATGAGCATGCCACTATTAAGTCCTGGGCATCAGCCATTGCTCTGCTAAACCTCAACTATGGCTTTGGAAACCTCTTGCTGGTACTTATTTTTGTGTTTCAGAGCTTGTGCAGTTAGGATACTGCCAATAATTATTTCATTTCCACTCAAGGGGCATCTGTTTATTGTGAATTGTGATAGGAAGCACAAGTTACTTTTTTGAAACCATTAAAAAAGTCATATGCTTCATTATTAGTGGAAAATCATACTGATATGGCTCTTTATTTTTTGCTGCATCATTTTGGCTGACTTAAATAACTAGTTTTTATGACTGAAACAATGAAGTCACTCATTCAATTGTGATCTTAGAAATTCAATAATTCCAACCAAGATCTAGCCTTGATCTTACATCTCAGTGACATTTTTCGGCATGCTCACCCTGCCTGTCCATGCCATCTTGCCAACCCATTTGTTCTGTTGAGCTGTTTTGGCAAACTTGCTAGAAACTTTCCAAGGCATCATATGGAATGATGCAAATATGCGCTTTAATATACAGACAGTGCATGCATGTAAATACCGACACACCACATTGCTGGATGAAGTAATTATTAACTATACATTTCTTTTGCAGGAAAAGCGTGAAACTTTACAGCGATTTCTATTCATCCGATTTGATCATTGCCTCTCCGTTGGGTTTGATAACGGTAGGTTCATTGAATACATCGTTTTTGAGTTTTGCCACTAAAAGATATTTTTACAAATAGAAGTCTTTCACTCTTTTAAATGACTATAGTTTTGAGATTATTGATTATAGATCTGAGAATCTTCTGCTTGTTAATTTATTTATTTTTATAATTCACCTTGGTATCACTACAACAGAGAATTGGAGAAGCAGAGCAGGAAAAGGATAAGGACGTTGATTTTCTATCTTCAATTGAGGTAAGCAGATGTCTTATGTGGGTGGCCAGAAACTTCTACATTAGATTCGGTGGCGAGTTCTCTTCATCGTCACCTTACTCTGGTTTGCTGTCAGCTCAGCACTTGTTAAAAAGGGGAGCTTGAAACAGGGAAAAACCTTCCGCACTCTGTAGGAATTCTTAAGAAGTTCATGAAAAACCTCAAATTTATGCAACAGATGAGATCTAGAGAAGGTCCAGCATGATGCGATGGTGGCATGTTAGTTAGAAGAACCTGATGACCCACTGCTCATTCTGCATCCAAGTGACCATTGCCGTATTTCATTTATGATGTGTATATACTGTTAATATACAAAGGGCCATTTCTTAGAAGGGGGCTTCAATACATGGTTTCCATATGTGCATGCAACCTAGACCTTCAAAGACTTATGCCAATAAATAATGGCACCTAATGGAAGAAGTAATGTATCCATGATTCAGCTGACGCTTGATATATAAATCTCATGTTGCATGAAATTGGAATATAACGGTTAATGATTACAGTAACATATATGAATATGCACTACACTGTTCACAAGTTGCCAACTCAATTGATTATCTATGGTGTGTACACTAAGTTTCTAATAATGCGAAGGTGCTGTCAGATTGTTTCCTCTGATAGGATGTAATGTTTGCTGCTATATTTTGCAGATTTTAATTATAGATTATGCAGATTGCATACTTATGCAGGTAAGGTGACACAGAAAAGGTGTGTGGAAGTGATTTGATTTCCATATCCATTGGTTAAGCTTATATTATTTTGCAGAACTGGTCTCATGTGGTTGAGATTGGAGAGCAACTTAACCAGATTCCTGTGCAACAACATGGTACCGACTTTATGCGAATAAGGGAATGGTAAAGATATAAATATATTCATCTTTAGTATTGGTGTACAGAATCACTATTCTATTTTTATTTGGGATGTATTGTATGATTTGTAGGTTTTTGAATGGGAATGCTCGGTATTATAGGCAGTCAATCATTCTCTCTGCATTTGCTGATGCGGGTATACATTCTTTACTTTACACAGCATACATGATGTGCCATACTTTTTTTTAATCTTAAGGAACACTAAATTTTAATGTTCATGTAGGGATTAATGCATTTTTTCATAGATCCTGTTTTAGCCATGCTGGCAAGGTAGGTATTGTTTTATGCATTACTTTTTCTATCTCTATCATGTGCACTTTTCTTAAATTTGACCCATGCAGATGAAGTTGCGATGTGAACACCCTGGTGTCCTTTCTAAGGTTCTGTTGCAAGTACGGCAGGTATGCTTTGGAGTGGTTATGTTATTTTGTGTAGGAAAGTTGTTTGTCTTTAATTATAAAAGGTTCACCATTTGAACTGGAGCACACTCTTCTGATGTAGGTATATGAACGCTTTAATGGTATTTCTCTAACAGAGGTGGACGATGCCCGGTTCAATTTATTTGTGAAGCAGGTACAGAATTAGGATTACCATTTCAGGCCGTCAAATGCTTGATGTTATTTTGGAGCCAAAATGGCTAATTGATCCTCAACCTTGCATTCCTGCAATATGGGACATTATTTATTAGTCATAAGGGTGTAGCGTTGCACATATTTTGAAATTTCTTTCATTATAATATCATATATTTTTGAGTTCTTTTTTTCTCTGTAATAATTTCTACTTTATAAAGTTTGTTCAATTTATTCTTTCTTTCCTTATCTTTTGGTTTCAGGTCTTTGCATCATTGAAGGACTCTTTGCAGGTTTCTCATTGCCTAATAAACGAAATCAAATTTCTAAATCATAATTTTGCTTATCTTTTACCTTGGAATCTCAGGGAGGGATCATGATATTTGTGAGCTCATATTTTGACTTCGTGCGACTGCGCAATTTTCTAAAATCAGAGAACATGTCATTTTGTCTTCTTGGAGAGTATGTGACCAAATTCCGAACTTCTTTTGTATCTAAACATTACAATGGACATGGGACTGAAATAGATTTATTAAATTGTATTGGCATTCCTAATAAGATTATTCTATGTTTAAGTTAATGTAATGCAATAAGGGTTACGTTACATTTATTAACCTACCCTAAACTATTGGGGGCTGGAAAGATATTATGAGCCCCCAATATTAGACCTCAATTAAAATTATGTTCTAATTTTCTGCAGCTGAGCCTATTAATCAAATCTCAAAGCCTTCATTACAGCTATAGTCCTTGTGATGCTGGCATTTACTATGATAGGCAAAATTTTCAATTTATTATAAATCGGCTTGTCAAAATTGTTTAATATGTATACCTCATGCCAGTAGCCATTTTCTAATGACTTGACGTCATTCCTTAGGTACCTTTGGGCAAGATATTATCAAGTCTGAACTCTAGGTCTTCTATAAGTCTTGGAGTAAGATGGTTGATCCTGACAAAAAGTCCAAGGCATAAGATGGTCAAGCAGTCGACCATCTCATAGGCCTTTTTGCAGTCGTCCGTGGGTGGGGTTGTGGTTTATCATGGAACTTGAGTTTCTAGATGTCTTTTGCAGATATCAAGGCACCCTGATAAAAAGTCAAGTCACAAGATGGTCAATCAGTTGACCCTTTGAGAGGCCTTCTTGAAGTCATCTGTGGGAGGAGTGCTTGAGTTTCTGGATGTCTTCTGGTTATATCAAGTTAAATTTAAACACTAGGTCTTCGATAAGTCAATAGATAAGATGGTTCACCTTGTCAAAAAGTCCAGGCTTAAGATGGTCAAGCAGTTGAACAACTAAGGTCAAGTTTGAATACTAAATCTTCTATAAGTCAAGGAATAATATGGTTGACCCAGTCAAAAATTCAATGCATAAGATGGTCAGGCAGTTGACCCTCTGGTTGGCCTTCTTGAAGTGGTCTGAGCAAGGAGCGTTTGAATATTATGGAACTTGAGTTTGTGGATGTTTTCTGCAGATGTAAGGTTATCATAGGCATGCTGTGCTTCTACTTGCTGGAATATTGCCCAATAGCTTAGTTACTTCTCTGTCAGATGGATGTTCTCTATCCTGAAGCTGAATTAGCTTTGTGGGATGTGAGAACATTCTGATGTATGTTTTTTCTCATGAAGCTGACTTAGCTTAGACAGTTGTGATAACAAGTGACTTTGATGTTACTTCTTCAAATCTATACCATTCAATTGGATCTCTATTTAGTTCGACTTTTTTGTACCGCACTAAATAAATAAATAAATAAATATATATGCAACAGCATAGTTGTGCAATGATATGAATGAAATCATTCATTTCTATGTAAAATTTTTCCTTCAGTTTGATTGCATGTTCTTTTAAGTTCGTCTTGCAATTAAGTTCATTAAATCAATCATGCTGCTTATGAGAGACAGTATTTTCATAATAGATATACCAAGGCAAGTGATATTTCTCGTTCACGAGCATGGTTCTTTCATGGAAAGCGTCGAATAATGCTCTATTCAGAACGTGCACACTTTTATCATCGTTACAAAGTAAATTTTTTATTTCTATGCATACTTGAACTCTGTTCATAGTGTTTCCTTCATCAATAACTTTGTTTTATGTTTTCCAGATTCGTGGTATAAAAGACTTGATCTTCTACTCCCTACCAGAAAATGCAGAATTCTACTCTGAGGTAGGTGTGAATGAGGGTTAGTCCCTATAATTAATTGTCTGTGCACTTTCTTAATTGTGACTTCTATCTCATCAGATAACAAACATGATGGAGGGGCTTGATAATCCATCTTCCTTGGCTCTTTTCTCTGAATTTGACAACTTAAAGGTTTGTACTTGCTTATGATGCTTCGTTTACTACAAATCACTTATGCTAGGAGGGAAGTAATGTGATGTGGATTTAATCTTCCGTTCCATCTCAGTATCGTGTGAATCAACCATTAAATCACTGAATGGTTTTTTTTTTTGCTCCAAACTACAATTCAGTCTTGACGCATAGTTGAGCATACATCCATATTTTCTTAACCTTCTAATATAATTTATGCTTGATCATTTAATTTTGATCATCTGCAGCTGGAGAGAATTGTTGGGACATCTCGAGCAAGCAAAATGTTAAAATCTGAAAATAGAACTTTCATGTTTTGTTAAGAGATGATGGGATTCAAACTCAATCCCATGTTAGCACCATATCCTGCCTGTAACTCATATAAATCAAAGGAGCAATCTGTATCTGATGAGAGTATCCTTATTACTAAGCAAAATATATCGTGCTGTGTCAAGGGGTCATCCACAAATACATTTCAGAAGATTAATTCGTGGATTGCAAAACTATCCTCCAAACGAGCAGGTTGCATAAATTATGATGGTGATCCAACATGTTTTGGTGCATCATTATGAGTTAACCATATCACCAAACCATCCATGGATGTCAGCAACATGGGTATGATTTCTTCTTACCAAGTACACCAAAATGGTGTATAGTGCTCCACACAGCACTATGGTTGCAAAATCATGGTGCTGTGAAAAGTTGAATCTTACATTGAAGGTGTTATCAATGTTTTAAAGCCCAAACATGTCATTATCATTATTGAGAATTTTTGTAAGACGTGAATGATCTCTGAAAAACACCATGCTTGTGGGCCCACAGGAAACATATGGTACGATTGTTCTTTGCCTTACTGCTGGTAATAGAAGAACACAGATCATGAATCAAGTTTTTTAGACTTGATAAATCAATTTTGGTCTTGTATTGTATTTGACTTCTTTGAAAGAAGATTGCACTTCACATTATATGGATTAATTTGTGTGTAAAGATCTCGCATGATGAAGCATGTCATTAAAGTTATGGATAGCAGAATTTTTGAATTCCAACTAGCATATTTGGTTTTTACATATGCTTTAAGTGAACCCCAAAGGCATCATATTTGTGACAATGGTTTTGAAGCTAAAAATGGAAACAAAAGATCTTTGCCACTTAGCTTTAGTTGGTCAATAACACATATTTAGCTGCCCTAGGATTGCAGGTTCTCTATCTTGAGATAGTTTAGTATGTGGTCATGCTGAAACTATGAAAAATATATAACAATAACCAAAGCTATACATTTATTTTATTGTTATTGAATGGTTGGGAATGTAATTGGGGGACTTCTACGTTATTAAATTGAATTGGTGAGCTTGTTTAGATATTCACACAGAATAATTGTTTTCTAGTATCTTTTATAAAAATGATGGATGAAATTTAAACATGTTAATCCATTTGAATAGTGAAGGAATATCAATTGTTTGGAATAAGTAGTTTTTTTAGTTATGAAGAGGGTAGTGAATTGTAAAGGTTTTTAAACTGCATTTAGTTCCAAGAGGTAGCATTTATGTAGTAATTATCAAGGAATGAATCGCATTTACTTGAAGGGGTCAACATAAATTTCCAAGGGCTGTTATTGAGTTTGGAGGGGTGGGTTTCCTTAGGGTTGGTTAATCAATGATGGATTGAAGGATGTCACTCCCTAATGGCAAAGGCTATTGCCATACATCAACACATGAAAATACTTGCCTCTCAACTTCGTGCAATGCTAGAAACCTAAATTTACCTTTGAAATTAATCTAAAATTAACACACTTTGAATTGCTTTATTAATTAAGAAGTTCATTTTTACTTAAATAAAATTTATTGCATAAGAAACATATGAGATGCCTCAATTAAGTTGCTAATTACTAAGTAAAAAACATATATATGTGATTAAGTAGTGTGTAAAAGCTACATGGAGAAAGTAACTCTAGGTGGGCACAAGGAGGAGAGAATGAGAACCAAAAGGTAGCCCCAAAGTCGGGGAACCTAAAAATACCCTTTTTACATGAGACCTCTTGCTCTTTTATACAAGTTGGAAACCCTAGAGGACCCCTTCAACAACCTTTCTTAGGGATGCTGATTTCATAGACAACCATCCAGGGGACGTCTTTGTGCCCTTAGTCTTCTATAGGGTTGGTTGTCTTTTGATAAGACTTCTTCTAGCAACGATAATAAAACACCGTAACCTTCTCGGGCATCCTATTGTGCCGACGTATATATAGAGGCTTGGCAAGTCTCTTCCAAGTTCCAACAATGAGGCATGAATCACTTGGTTGTAATAAAGCAATATCAAGTGTCTTTGATAGTCAATGTATGGTTCAAGGCCTTAGCAAACATATGGTTGTGGATGGGTTCGAGAGAGATAGCCTACTCGTAAGCTCTTCATGAACGGATATCTGGTTTCATATGTAAACAAGCAAAGCAATATCAAGTGTCTTTGATAGTCAATGTATGGTTCAAGGCCTTGATAAGGTTGTGGATGGGTTTGAGAGAGGTAGCCTACTCGTAAGCTCTTCATGAACGGACATCTGGTTTCATATTAAACAAGCAGAGCAATATCAAGTGTCTTCGACAGTCGATGTATGGTTCAAGGCCTTGGCAAACATAAGGTTGTGGGTGGGTTCGAGAGGGTAGCCTACTCGTAAGCTCTTCATGAAACGAACATCTGGTTCCATATGTGTAACAAGCGAAATCATTCGTGTAGATAATGCGATAGTGAGGCCCCTGCGTGGCAAGGAAAGTTTGGTTTCATACACGAGACCCCGAAACGTGGGCATTCTGGGCATTGGGTAGATAGAGATGGGGCATATACATACTACTAGTACTACAACAGCAACAACATTATGAATAGGCACCACAATGCTTACAGATTAGGCAAAGCCCCAAAAATGTGGTGGATGATTTACAGAAGGCCTTGGATATCATTTGGATAAAATAAATCTTTGGGCTCCAACCTTTTAAAGAATCAAGCAAGCAGACACCAACCCATCCATCCATACATCCATCCATCATCCAAGCAAGCTATGGCAGAGCGCTTGGCAAGGATCAATGCCCATTTGCAGCCTTCTGCCTATGTAAGCCATTGATTCTTTCTTTCTTTCTTTCTTTCTTTCTTTCTTTTTCATGCAACTGTTTTGTTACAGTTCTCATCATTCTCATGTAGCTAGCTAGCTAGCCGTCTTTGTATAGCTTTTACAAGAAAGATAGAATGGTTTGTGAAAAGAAAAAAGGGATGCTGATTGTAAACAGCTATGGTTTTTTCAGAGCGCATATCATTAAAGATCTATAGACGGATTGGGAGACCCCATCACAAGATATCTAATCATGTTTCTTTTCAATCATAACAGTTCATATTGATATGTTGTGGGTTTCGTTGCAATCAAACAATCGTTCATGGGATTCTTTCTTCAATCAGAGAGCCCGTCATTATGTATCTAATCATGGTCTGCATATGCAAACATTGCATCCCAACAATAGAAACCTCTATTGTTTCTTTGCAATTAGAACTCCTATCATTCTATATCTAATCCTGGGTTGTACATACCAAGGTTCACATTCGTATGTTCTGAACTCCATTGAATATCCAGTATAGCAACTTTGGGTATATTTAATATCGATAAACGTAGAATTGGGTATATCTAATAGAATTTGATGTTGAAATTATCTTCCCCAGAGGTCAGATATGATCTATGGAACCAAAATCTCACATTTTCACTTATTTGTATGTGGAATTTATAAGCAACTCCCAATACACAAGAATTTTATTAATGAATGTTGCAATCGAAAGTGCACATTGTGACTGAAAGAGAAACTGTGTAGGGATAGATAAGAGTTGAAATGTGGGGGAAGCAAGCTTGAATATGATGAAAAGTGAAGCATTATGGTATAGTGTGATACTCAGTCTCACAAACTTGTTTCGGCCAAATATGTACTGTTTATGAGTCTCATTTCTGTGCCCTCATGCCCCCATCCACATCAAAGCGATTATGAGCTAAGCTGTACAGAAGTGGCGGTGCAAACTACACACACAAGGCGGACGGACTCTATTTAGCATGTGCGAATGAGTGCGGTTTTCCCATTTGGAGAAGAGAGAGAAATCAATTAGAATCTGTTACATGGATGAGAGGAAGAGAGAGATTGAACAAATCAATAAATGGTTATGCAGGAAGGTGGAACATCTATGAATATGGAAACTTGCAGGGCCAAAGGTGCTGCCCCAGGATTCAAAGTTGCATTACTGGGAGCTTCTGGTGGCATAGGGCAACCTTTGGCACTTCTCCTCAAGATGAACCCATTTATTTCGGTTCTCCATCTCTATGATGTTGTTAACACCCCTGGTGTGACGGCCGACCTCAGCCACACCGACACAAGTGCTGTGGTAAGTGTTTAATATGTGATGCATCAATAAACAAAAGGGTAATTAATGACAGTATTGGAATATAAATTGCTAACCTGCTAGATATATGCCTGATTCCATCCTCCAATATATGCACAAATAGTATGTGTTTTATGATGAGTCTATCCACGTATAGATAATGACTTAGGTAGACATAGGGTTTTGCTTATATGATTGTTTGATTCGTGTTCTAGTTATTTTCTCAAAGTGCCTTAGGGATCCAAGGGGTAATATAAGGTGGGATTAGCATGCTAGATCTACATCTTAATATATGTTTTTATTTTGGATAACAGTCCCGTGAAGATTTAAAAATTGTGAAAATGAACATAGAAAATTTTGGTAAGTTCGTCATAAAAAAATTGGTTAAAAAGGAACGTTTGCCTTATTTCCTTAGAAAAGAAAGAAAATTGATTTGTTAGATTCTCTTAAAATCCTTAATACCCATGACGGTCCAATTTCTAGAAGTTTAGTACCGGTAGAGAGAATGAATCTGCTAAATGTATTTTAACATTAAAACAATGCTTGAATAGATTTCACACATTTAACATGAACGTATTAATTGTTGTTGGGCTGGGCTCTTGTAGGATGGTGTGATTCCATGTTAAAACTTAAACATGGTTTCAATAGATTTTTGAATGTTTATAACATAAAACTTGGGCTCTCACAGGAATATGTGATTTCCTATTCAAAGACATGTATTATAGTAGATGTAGAGAGAATAAATCTGACAAAACTTATTAAAACATGAAAAACATGGGTTTTATGTGACTGTGCCTTCCATATTCATAGTTAAAACATACGGATTCGTGCTGTCTAAATTAGCTTTTGTTTCTATTAAAGGTTCGTGGATTTGTTGGAAAAGACCAGCTTGAAGCTTCATTGGAAGGCATGGAGCTAGTGATCATCCCAGCCGGGGTTCCCCGAAAGCCAGGCATGACCCGAGATGACCTATTTAATATAAATGCGGGGATCGTCCGTACACTTTGTGAGGGAATTGCCAAAAGCTGCCCCAAAGCTATTGTCCACATCATTAGCAACCCTGTCAATTCTACTGTACCCATTGCGGCAGAAGTATTCAAAAAAGCAGGAATTTATGATCCAAAGCGTCTTATGGGGGTTACAACTCTAGATGTCGTCCGAGCCAACACCTTTGTGGTAAAACATGGTTCATTAAAACAAGTTTATGGTAGCTATATATAGAGATTCCTATGCTTATCTAACAAAACTAAAAAAGAAGAGGTAGTTCTTTTATAGAGAAAGGAATGAGATGCTACATGTCGAGAATTCTGTCTATAGCTCACAGATTTCTAATCAACATCTCTTTCATGTTTATATCTTTCGATCGCTTAATTTTACCATCACGTAATTGAGTTTGTGCTCTTTAAAAACTATAGGCAGAAGTGCTCGGAGTAGATCCAAAGTCAGTGAATGTGCCAGTAGTTGGAGGCCATGCAGGAATTACCATTTTGCCCTTACTTTCTCAGGTTCTTTCGAGCAAATCTGTTGTTTGTTTTGTAATAAATAGTGATATTTATTTTTCATCCAAGTGAAACTTTATGCACGTTTGCAGGTTACACCTCATTCTTCATTTTCCAAAGATGAGGTAGAATATTTAACAAACAGGATTCAAAATGGAGGAACAGAGGTGGTAGAGGTGAGATCCTCAGTATTGGGTTTGATGTATAGGTGCTTTGTGTCATGAAATAAATAAATGTAAATATAGGTTTATGTATAAATCTAGATGCATAAATATAATATATATCCTGTATGTATTTCTCTCTGAACGGGCAAGGAAAATTTAGTGGGTAGGACATGTTCTCACAACTTGTTGTTTAGATGGCAAAGAACTGGAATCACTATGTCCAACAAATTTAAAATCTTAAAAAAAGGAGACTTCAAATATATTTAATGATGTTGGTTGATTACTTTGTCAAAATCCTTAAACTCTTTAGAAACTTGGATTTTAAACTTTTCTTCTGAATTCTCTTAAAGTATTGTACTGACTCAATGATCTGCAGGCAAAAGCAGGTGCAGGCTCGGCAACATTATCAATGGTACTATATTTGGTCAAAGTCTTACTGTGAGATTTTATAGAATTCTAAGACATCCTCAAGTGTTAAAAGAATTCTAAAACTGTGTGAAGCATCATAGGATGAGAGTTCAAATTCCCCTCCCCATTAAGAGAAAGGACAAGGAGAAGAAATAAAGTCTAAATGATTGAATAATTTTGAATTTCTAGGCATATGCTTCTGCAAAGTTCGCTGATGTTACCCTCCGCGCGTTGCAAGGCCATTCAGGCATTATTGAATGTGCGTTTGTAGCATCACAGGTATGGATATAGAAATAAAATTTCAAATTTCAAGGGTGTTAATGAATGAATGACCATCTTTTGTGACCTCATTGGACATTCCTCTCATAGGTGACCGAATTGCCTTATTTCGCCACAAAGGTTGTGTTAGGCAGGAATGGTGTGGAGGAAGTTTTACCACTAGGCCCTTTGAATGACTATGAGAGGTCAGATTTTTCTTCACATATATGAAATGATGTTTGTGCTTTACATTTCATAATTCAAGTAATTTGATCGATTTTTGATTGTATGAATCAATGTTGTTCCTTCTTTCAGGAATGGCTTAGCAAATCTCAAAGGAGAGCTAAAAGCTAGCATCGAGAAAGGAATCGCGTTTGTATTAGGAAAGAAATAACTTGTTGAAATCTTGCGAGAGAAAAATGCAATTAGTGGAAGAAGATAGTCATGGAGCCTGACTATAAGCCTTCTCCTTGTACTTTTGGGAAGAATGTTGTCTTTTGCCTTGTCTATATGATGGAGAATAATCCAGTTTCATTGTATTGTTGACTTGAAATAATGCATTAATTATATTAACTTTATGTGGGCTTCATTGCAAGTGTGGCGTCATATTTTGCAAAGATTGGCTAGACCTAGACTGGGGATTAATTAGACATGGTGTCAATCACACGCTACGTATTGAGATGTGCATTTTCACGTATCATAAAAGGTGCTAAGTTAATGAAGTTCATATTCTGGATACACAACCACTGCTCCTTAGTGTGTCCACTACCATCTCCATACAATCAAACTTGAGACCTTGAAATATTTTGTGGTAACTCTTATGTTTCAACAAGGGCTGCTCCTCAATCTATATATTCTATTACTTGCCATCATGATGGCAACCATGTAGGAAAAGCAACATCTTGCTTTCATGGATTTGGATAATGAGAAACACATTTTTCTTCTTCAGTGGCTGGCTTTTTGTGTTTGTTGGGTGGGGTGAAGAATACATCGTGCACTGAATGTAACCAATCATATGATTTTGTATTCAAAGAGGAGAGAATTATAACTTGGATGGTATTCCTCGAGGGAAAGCTGGTGCTTTGCACATAATTACAGATTTGTCACAGTTGTACCCTTCATAAAAGCTTGAAGAGTTTCATTTGCAAATTAACATCAAGCCTGATCACACGGCAAATGACAACAATTGTTCAGAATGTTTTGCATTTTCTGTAAAAAATAATCGAAAATTTCACACAAGATATACAATATTGTAGTTCATTTTGGTAAAAATTTAGAAAACTGACCAAAAATGAGAAATCTCAACCATCACAAATTGAATTTAACAGTAATAACACGACTAACATTAAATTTAACAGTGCCATTGATGAAAACGAATGGCACCATGAAAAACAATGGTTGAACTTGGTTTTAAATGATATTATCTGTATTATAAAATGGAGCATTTTGAGCTTGGTAAATGCTCCACAATGAGTGTGAAGCATCTGTGACATGAATAAGCAAAAATGCTAAATGTAATACATGTTGGACTTTGTGTACACTCTTAAGAGTCCATCAATTACAGCCTCTTTACAATTATGCTTCACCCAACCCAAAACTGCCTTGTGAGCTTAGAAATCCTGAAGCTTCTGAAACTGATCCAATGTTGACATTCAATCTTGAGAAAGACTATACAATTACAAGATGCATCAAGTAGCATCGGAAATGGCCTATGGGAAAGAAAATTTTGACAACCTTTCACATTTTCATGTGCACACTACGGTTCTGAACCTTTTGAAATCTCCGTACCCGTACTCCATTTCGAAATAGTGTACCTGTCGTAACCATGACCACACTAATGCATACAAACATCAAACACATTGCTTTGCGGGATCCAAACCATGATGGATGCCAACCATCATCTATGATTTCTGTAACTGAAATTTCTTCTTCAATAGTTTTTGATATTTGTGGCTGAAGAACCATGGGAGAGTGCATAACCTGAAAAGATATTTATATTAGGCAATAAATATCACCAATCATGAGGAAGCACAAACATATTTAGCAACACAATATATTATATATTAGAGGGGAATATTGATAACCTTTTTAACTCTCGACCTTAATGGGAAGTACTTGGAGAAAATGCTTTGAGCATAATTGTAGAGCTCCATGTCAAGATTGTTCATCTCTGTAATGGCTTCAAGAGTCTCTTTCGCAACTTGATGTCGGGCCTAGTAATGTTGCAAAGAAGACATTACTATTTCTTTTGCTTTTGTCTGTTCTCATTTTTTTCTGCTTTTAGAAATGTAACATCGTAATGTTCATGCTTAAACTTTGTGAATGAATGGCAAACAGACCATTTGTGTGCATGTGCGTGTGCATGCACAGATGAGCATGTGTATGTACGCATGCATATATAATATATAGATGTATGTACCTCGCTTGAAAAGTTTATTGGTAGAACACTTTTCAGGGAGAGGATGCGTCGTTGGATTTGTGTTTTCCTGAGACGGCCAGCACAACTCTCATATTTCTCTATCAGTCCATATACTGTGAGCTGCCAGCACAGAATGATCATCATCACTAGTGGAGTTTGAAATATGACTATATACTTATTCTGCTAATGAAGGGAATCACTAACATTTGTCTTAGGAGTTTCATTCGCTGCATGTGTTGCATTCTCAAGATGTATATTATGAACCTGTAAAGGTGTTATACGTGATATATACATATGTTAGGAACATTTTGTGAGGCGTGTGAAAAGCTTCATCCTGGCTGGTTAAAAAGCAAGTACCTCTGTATTTGATGAGTCCTTGATCTGCCCAGGTTGTTCTGATGAATCATCTGCAAGAGGTAACACTCAAGCTTTTAGAAGTGAGTGACTAGGTTTGACTGTAAGGATTTCTCTAATAAATATGTTTAAATTTTGACAGGAAAAGCTTCAGCTAATAATTTCAAATGTACGTCCAAATTTAAAAGTCACATCTCGTCTATTATAAATGATGCCAGTCAAGTCAGTACATGTAAATCTAGACGTCCGATCTCAATGTCTAGTAAACTAATCCTAGTCCAAATATCTGGACACAGCACTCTGAATTACGAAATGTTTAGATTCTGGGTTGCACTGTTGACACAATGACTTCACCGTTCATTACGTGCATGCTTCAATTCAAAGCAACAAAACTTTGGATAATATGAGCAAAACTCAATTGGCACTGAAATCTCTCACATTATATCACCTTCGGATGGAATTATTGCAGATGCATTCCCATGTTGACCCAATGGAAGCATTTGTCCTCCAACAACATGAGCAAAAAGTTTTGCAGCATCTCCATGTTTGTCTGTTAGTCCAACGAATATCATTTGATCCATTCGACTCTGTAACGCCAAAAGAAAATATTAGCTGAATAAAAACAAAGATATTTTACTTAAAACTTCACCCAACTACAAGAAACAACATAAGTGAAAATGTTGATAGGATCACCTTTGCAACATCTAGAACGTGATAACTGAGGTCTGGATACTCAATTGCACACTTTCGGACATTTTTTGCTTCTCTTATATAGGAATTGTTAGTGAGCCCAGCAACCTAAAACGGAAAGAATACATGCACTGCTCTTAAACATTCTCAACATATACAACCTACTAAGAATATATATTCACAGAAGTTAGCGTAAAATGTGTAAAACTGTTAGCTGGGGTATATGGATGTGACCAGTCATTGGAAGTTAATTAAACTTGCCATTGGACTGAAGCACAGACATTCATGTGCTTATGCAAGATCGATACAAAGATGTGTCATCCAGTCATCAGAGTGGACATTCGATCATTCCTTGTGTTCTTAAAATAATCTGCTATGTAAACCATTGATATAAGCTAATGCACCAAATATGCAGAAAACATCACTTGGAATTACCATTTTAGTCAGACATGACCATTATTCTCAGTGTCTGGTATCAAATAGATCATATTGAACCTTACAAAAAAACATTCAACACCAAATACACAGAAGCATGACATGGAATTAGGTTCAAATATGCAGAAAACATCATATGCATTATATAAGCTAATGCACCAAATATGCAGAAACATCACTTGGAATTACCATTTTAGTCAGACATGACCATTATTGTCAGTATCAGGTATCAAATAGATCATATTGAACCTTACAAAAAAAACATTCAACACCAAATACACAGAAGCATGACATGGAGTTACCATTTTAGTCAGGCATGATTGTCACTCTCAGGTAGCAAATAGATCATATTGGACCTTACGACATTTTTAAATTATTACAACACCAAGGTAGAGTCACCTAATTGGCTGTGGCTTATAGGTGACTATTCTAAAGCGGGGGCAAGCGGCCAACATCAATGAGCACATGTTATACCATAAATTACCTGGAATGTTGCACCATTGTGTAGTATGTCGATGACTATAGGTTGATAAATAAACTCATGCAATGGCATCACATAAGAACTTGCATTATAGTTAGAGAATTCTTCCGAATACAATTGAACATCTTCAAACTCCCTCCTCTTCTCCTAAAAATCATAATCAAGCATCCCAGGACCAGTCATTAAAGCTTATATTGTATATTATACATAAATTTAAGGGAAAAACTCCAGGATACCTCAGTTTTTCTTAATTTTTCCAAATGCCAGACAGTTTTGATTAATGCCCCTTGGTTAACCCCCAAAAGAGCAATTACATGTGCTATTTGAGCAATAACATGGCCAATCATCCCCTTTTTATCAGCAATGTGTTATTTTTGGAAGTACATGATCAATTCATTCACTGTTCTCTCTTTAGGGGGTTAATCAAGGGTTTTCATGACAGTAATGATAACTCTCGGGCATTTAAGGCAATAAAGAAAAACTGGTTATTTTGGGGTTTTCTTCTGTTTTTAAATGATGTGAACTTACACGTGCAAAAATATCTTCTCTCATCCAGGGAACTAGAAGACTCCATGGCCATATATTTAAAGTACTTGCTCCATTGGTCTTCGTGGCTAAAGGCTTTCGTTTATTTCGGGACAAGAAGCGTGAAGCTACCTCGACAGAGAACTCATATGCACTGAAGATGCGGTCTACAGGATGGCGCATGTTGGTTACTACCGATGTTGAATCAGCTGGTAGTTTAGAAAGGATACTATAATCATCATGTGTTACAAGTAATCTGCAGTGCTTGCTACCATAATTCACAATGATACAATGTCAGGCTTTCACTCGAAGACATAACCACCTTAAATATAATGGAAATGGTAACTTACAATGATTCTATTTAAATTTAAGAGCACTTAACATATCAAATCCAGTTACGCTTAAAATAAATGTGAAACAGATTAGGGTTGATCAACTTGTGTAACGCCACCAAAGAAATTCAACAAAAGAGCTGTGATAAGATATTATTCCTCTACAAATAACTACTCAGACAGGGCCCTGGAACATCCAGAGGGCTTGAAAATACCCATTATACCAACAATTTGGCCAGATTTTAAACACTTGAGAAATCTAGATTGTTCTTAAACAAGGTAGTTGACACCCTGTTGGAATCAAAGACCGGCACCCTCTGCGGCATTTCTTTATTCATAATTGATAGCAGAGGATATAATAAGGTAGGGCACAAAGTGTAAAAACAAAGCCATCAGTTAAAGCCTATTTCAACAATGAAAACCCAAGAAGACTATCTTGACGGTACACTCCACTGAGCTCAGTGGAAAAGAAAGCAAATACGCCATGAGACATCTAGAATTTAGCACTCTAAAATAAGCTGCCATTAGCTCTAATGCTGAACTCTCGTTCTACATAAAAAAAAGTGTTTTGTTGAATAAGGTCTTGATCATGCTGCCAACTATCACCTTCTTCAAAAACGACATATTCACCCACTCACTTATCTACTCTCTTATAACTTTTAAGTGCTTTTATCGAGGGCCTAACATAGAGTGACTTTAAAGGACACAATTTGACAATTAGATACACACGTCCACACACATCTGAACCTAATGCTAACTGGATGGCCACATGCCAATCTAAAAGCTTTGGCTGCTTCAGTCCAGGGACATTCCAGTTGGGCATTTCACACAGGCCATGCAACGTTGTCTTGCTCGTTTTTAAAAGTTCATGGCCACATCAACAGACAAGAAAAATGTTTGTGTAATCAGCTTTATAAACACCGTGAAGAAACCTTAAAAGGGGGAAAATCGCATAGAATAAAATAAATAAATACGCACATCAGAACCCAATGCTAACATCTCTATGACATGCATCTGCAAATTTGTGAATGGTGACACTGAATCGGAGGTTTCTAAATTTTATTGAGAGGGGAAACGGTTGTTCCCAATCAGCAAGAGAAAGAATTGTTTTTTTCGTTACTTCAGCATATGGGGAATTAAATTCACAAAATATATCCATGCATCACAACACAGCGACAGTGGTGACGTATATTCAAGGGATGAAATTGTTTTGTACATCCCCAGATATGAATATAGAGATAAATATCTGTTTTGGACAAGTGATCAGCCCTAATCTTGATCTTAAATGGATTAATTAATGTTCTAGCAGATTCCTAAACATTATAAAGCGATGACATATCAGACTACACTGGAAGCAAGCTAGAGCAGGATCTGAGACCCTATACTTGATCAATGGCTGAGTCTCAAAATAATGCAAAAAGACTTCTAAGTAGAAAATATAAAAGAAATACAAGTATCTTGGAATAGATTATGTGTTTTAGAGCTTATTATTCTTAATATGCAATTTCTCAAAGGCATCTTCAACTTTGCAAATAGGAAAAGAAAACTGAATTTCACCTTGAATTGAATCGGAATTTGTCATATGATCGGTCACAATGCTCTTCAGGGCGGTACAAATGACGCAATAAGCTGTAGATAGAAGGAGACAGACATTAATGATATACAAGAATGCAGTGGTTAGTGATTAAAAATACAGGTTTTGCAGTAATTGTGTTCTTTATATCTCTAAATGTGGCCAAATACCCTTGGCCAACCCCATCTCCAGTAATTTTATGGTAAATCATCCCCTTCTTTCTTGATTAGATATGTTATTTGAGCAATCATATGGTGAAGCCGTCCCGTCTCCTTCTCCTCTCTTTCGGGGGGTTGACCAGGGGTACTTTTAAAGTAACAAAAACTTTGGGGCATTTCGGTAAATAAGACAAACTCGATGGTATTTCGGAGTTTCCTCATTTTCTTACCATTGATGATATGTCCGTCCACCTGTGCGAGGAACATGTAGAAAATAAAGAAGTTCTTTAAGAACCTTGTTATGGTTTTCAGGTAGCTCTTCCATCTCATGCAATGCTTCCTCAGCCCAGGCCTTCACAAGAAGGCTGCATTTTTCGTATTCTTTACCATGAACAATCACAATGACAACTGAGAAGAATCCATTTCAATTAAATTAGAACATAATATAAAGGAACAAAAAAAATAAAATCAATGTGTTTCAAATCTAGTCACTTCAATTAATCAGACAACAACAGAAAAAGACCATTTTTACTCCGTATTTTTCAAATCTAAACAACACAAGGATGAGGATAAGCCATTTCGGTTGAGCAGAAAACAACAGAAAGAGGCCAATGTTTCTGCTGTATTGTGATCTAAGCAACAGATAAAATGATTGCTTTGCTGCGTAGAGATCTATAACTATTTCAGTTTATGAGAAAATAGAAACCGACAGAAATTTTAGATTTTTCCCTTCAATCATAGAACCACGGAAAGTGCTATTTCCATTCATCAGGAGAGTACACAAGAATAGGAAATAACACAGAGTGAATATGTATCTCTTTTTTGTTGCACTACGATATATAAGCAAAAGAAGACCGAGGAGAACAATTTCAGTTGATCAGAGAAGAGCAGAAAGAGATTTGGATTTTTCCATTATTTGAATTGATTCGAAAACAGCAGAACTAAAAGAAATTTTGCCACCGGTTCAGTTAACCAGAAAGCAACAGAAAGGGAACACTCTTTATTTTCTGGTTTGCTTATCTATATAATCAACAAAGGAGGAGAAGAATCCATTTCAGTGAATCAGAGGAAACTAGAAAGCTGCCTTCGTTTCCTTCTGTTTCAGTTACTTAGAAAAATTAAAGAAACAGGAACTTGAGTCGGCTCATCGGAAAACGGCAGAACGGTAAACACGGTTGTAGCTATGTTCAGTCAATTAATGAGACAGAAGACATGGTTCTCTCTCCATTTGCGATATGAAACGGGAGCAGAATGCGGGAAGGGAAGGAAAGGAGAATCACCTGAAGAAATAGCGAAGAAGAAGAAGAAGAAGACGGCAGGGAGCAGCGAAGATTTCATTCTCGAAATCCTTGCGCTTTGAATCTGTGCGTGCGAAGAGTTGAGAGAGAGAGAGAAGGGATCGATGGATCGATCAGGAATCTGTGCAGGAGGAGAGTCGGAGAAGGCTCTGATCGTTGGTTCTGAGAGAATCCATCATCGATGATGGGAGAGGAAGGGAGGAGGGAGAATCCATGGCAGCTGCTTGCTGCGTTTTTTGCTTTTTTTGCGTTTTGCTTTTTGCTTTTCTTCTTCTTCTTCTTCTTCTTCTTCTTCCTCCTCGATACCTTTGAAATCTCTGAACAAACTCAGACACAGAAAGAGAGTCTCTCATTTATTATTCTCTCTGTTTTTTGCGTTTTCGTGGCTTCTATTCCAAGTATTTGCAAAAGTAGCCCCTTCGTTTTCTCTCTCTCTCTTTTCTTCTTCTTCTTCTTCTTCTTCTTCTTCTTCTTCTTCTTATGGCTCTCTTTGTTGATTCAAACACAACTACACGACAATCAATCACATTGGCAAGTCTGTAACAAAAATCGAGCTCTCATCGTGTGTGTATTGTGTGTGTGTGGACTGTATGTATGTACACCAGACGACCTCGCCAAAAAACGCAGCCCTGCATGCGAACATATGAGACATTTGCTTGATTGTTCCGCTTGACCGCCAAAGGTCTATATAAATAGAGTGTGTTGCCCTTGCACTGATAACAAAAATCGAACTCTCATCCATCATGTGTGCGTGTGTGTACGTGTGCCGTGGACTACATGTACACTAGAACTCGCCAAAAGAGGCAGTTTGTACATGCGAACATACGAAACACTGCCTGATTGTTCAACAACTTGACCGTCAAAGTTCTATATAAATAGAGCATGTTGCCTTTGCACTGTGTACGCCTATACTCTTTGGTTACCAGAATGTGCTCAATGTATGCCAATACTCTTTCATTACAAGAACGTGTTAACTTGTCACGGATGTTATTTATTTCTTGATTTCAGTTCTACATGATAGCACGCGTAGATTCTAATTACTATATTGCATTCATATTTATTTGCAATGATACTACATTACAATGTTGTTTCAACCTTATACCACTCAACCATTACAAGTCTGCACCACTTATGTCCTTACTAATTGTAATGATGGTTTTGAGTTAATGTTCCATCGGTTAGGTTAAGGTGGTAAATAACATCATGTTGAGTTCTTTCAACCTTACTACCACACGATTATTACATGTTGTACAAGAACATCCTTGCTTATTGTAACAACGTGCTCGGTTAGGTTAAGGTGATCAATAATGTGGTGAACTTGAATAATCAAAGACAATAATAAGAAAGTTGGGCCATGCCACTTGAGTTATTGTATTGAAATAATCAATAATAGCAATGTACCTCCCACAATGAAAAATGGTTATTTAAAAATTTACCTTCGTTCTAGTAATGCTAATATAGTAAGCATGATATTCGACCACAACAAAAAAAAGAGCATGTGCGAAAAGAATATGGCATTCACGAAGAGTATGACCTCTGTAGTGCGTATGATAACATTGATGGCTCATTCTCTATAAAAATTTAGGTCATTATAATATGTACTACTTAATTGGATAAAGTTGCTACCTTCATTAATTGAAGGACTCGTAAGGGGTGGACATTTTTATGCAACTTTAATGTATAGAACAAAAGTGGCCTAGTTGCAACATAAAAGGGCATATTCTTGACTTCACTATGATAGATGATGTGATGTGTAAATTAATGTGTCTGAGAGAGAAAAGAGGGAGAGATTTTATAATTCTACTCGGAGGTCAAAGATGATATATGAGATCAACAAGTGAAACCTTTTCATGTAGTATCTATGAACTTGAGCAGTGACTCTCCATGTTCAAATTTTTTATGGATGAGCTGACAACTACGTGTCAATTCACCCACAGGCTAGACCCCTGCAAACCTTCATCGGCAATGCCACTCATATCCAAATTTCCTAGTTTAGGATCAAGGTGGTCCTAAACATTTCACACACACACACACACACACACACACTTGGATTTTTGCAACAACGTAGAGGGTGATATATTTCTCTTTTATGTGCTTGTAAGATGGGCATCTACACACACAAAATCTTTGCTTCCGATCTCTCCCTCACATAGTTTGCAACATCTTTGGACTTTGGATATGTTAACTCTATGTTGGCCTATTGCTTTGTGAGCACTGAGTGGCACATAGACTTTTGCATCCTTTCGCATATCTCGCTCTCCATATGAATCCATCCCATAAGAAGTTTGTAAAATGATCTTTCTAATAGGAAGCTACCTTTAGGGGGAGAGGTTCCCTTGTGTGATCCAAGTCTTTGGGTAAATAGTTGTTATAGCTCTTTGTTGCACTCCCTTGTTTTGTTTCTCATTTTTGAGAGGTCTACAAATAGAAAGGGTGGAAAGTTCTCGATGTTGAACCACTTTATCACCAACGAGTACAATGATCCTTTTATGTGTTCCATTGTCATCACTTGCTTCAATGCTTCAAATGCCTCATGTGAAATTCTTTGAGGTGGTATGACTTAAATTCGTTTGATCAAGTTCACTACATGAAATAAGACTTCTCCCATCATGGAAGTGTTGTGAATCCAACATGGATTATTTCAGGTGTAGTAAATGTGTTGTTATATATAATATGTGACAACATCATGACTAGTGGACGATCTATTTGTGTTCATTGTAGGGGGAGCATGGAAACCCTTACAATCACACCATGCATGGGGCTAAGGGTGATCATAGTTCCAAAAAGCCATACTTTGGTACAAGGCTCCTAGAAGTTTGCCTAAGCGAATTGTTGTCCTAGCAAGACTTGAGTTTCATATCCTTGAGCGAGTGGATCCTTGGTAGCTTGGGTCATACATAGAGGCATCCATTCACATTTGTAAATGCAAATCCTAGAAATAGGAATATATCCTCTTTATAGGGTGAGGAATTAGGATAGATTGTTTTTGAGTCCACACATGTGTGGAAGATCATGATTTCAATCTCTTCCTACATTTCTCATGAGCCCTTTTGCAACAATAAACCATCTAGGGCATTGAGATGATGTTGTAGAAGTGCACAAGATTCGTACACAATGATTATATCTCTTTCGATGCTTCAAACACTTAAATGCATTCATTTAGATGGCATGATTTGATTAAGTTGATAAGATTCACTATCTAAAATAATGCTTCTACCATCATGGGGAAGTGACACATTCGTATACAGGTGTCCTTTCCTCAAGTAGGAAATTCCTATTTTGTAATTAAGATAGAATTATATGGAAATAACTTAATTATATGCAATAACTAATCAATCAATTACCACAAGGAACTAGAAGAAAAGTTTGGTAATTTATCTCACGGAAATATAAAAAATACTGTCACAATCGAAAAGGAAAGAGAAGAATATGAAAAAATTTGTTTTCTTACGATGTTGGTAATCGTATTTAACACACTAACTAATGATCAAATAAGTGCAAGATGCAACTCCATTAAGAGTCTTAGTGTAAGGCTTCTTCATCCTCACACTTTAGATCATAGACTTCTTCACATCAATCTCATAAGCCCACAAATAGTCAATGTTTTGCCAACATATATAAGTACTAATTTTATGGTAAGAACATATGACTCTATGAGCACAAATGTAGCACTAGCCTCATTAATACGTTTGCCATTCATGAACCATCAACTAAGTAATTAAATAGGTGACTTGCTTATCAAGAAACTAATTATGATATTTGAACTACCTTTGTTAGACATTGAAACTCTCTATTTCCATATCTAGAGCACTACAAGAGCCTAAAATAATTATATCATAAGAACTCCAAAAACCTACTACACTCCCCCAAAACTCTACTCAAGTCCTTCACAAATAGTTCATGATTTAATCAATGCTACCATGGTTAATCCAACACCCAGAAACTCTACTCATGTCCCTCACCATTAATTAACTTTCAAATAATTCATGATTTAATCAATGCTACCACGGTTAATCCAACAATCTAGCACTCTAATCCTTCCTTTAATTTCTCCTTAATTAACTTGTTTTATCCTAGTGCCTTTAATTATTCTTCTCTTTATGCCCTTACTTGTTAATCCAAATACTCTACCCCAACCACCAATAATATCTTTTTAATCCCCTTTTTCACATTATTAGCACTAATAAGTTTATATATTATATCACCATGTTCCTTATTCATGTCTTGAACAAATAAATATCAAAATCATATTAGTGAAAATCACCCAAGTATGAAAAACCTTCAAATAGTTTCTATTATAAACTCTTGTTTGTGCAGTAATTAGTAATCAACACTGGTTTCGCACCTTGTTTAGCAATCTATAATTATATGCTTTAGTATATACATGCTTATGGTGGAAAAAGATGGAAGGTAGTAAGCTTTTTACAAAAGTAAAAGGAGATGGGTATGCACTAACAATTCAATACAAAATTTATGTATAGAATTGACATCAATAACAAATTGCACGTTTTAGTATGATCATTTAAGTAGTGTTGCAACCTTTCAAAATTTTGAAAAATAAATCATAATAATAATCGCGAGTTGGAACTTTCATCATCAAAGTTCTCAAAGCAACAATGGACAATTGATTTGAGGCTTACGCATAAAGCATGCATGATCATGAATTATCTCTTGGTGCATCAATGACACTCCAATGATCACACTATTATGTTAAACACATTTTTTTGTTAAATATAAAAAGACGAGATAGCCAATCTTACATTCACACTGAAAGTGCCACACAATCTAATACTCTTCATGAAGCATAAAATATACCATGTATTTATAGTCCATTACTGTTTAGCACCTCTAAATCATCAATAAGTACGCACCACTATTATGAAAATGAAAAGAGTATTGACCACACAACTTGTATCACTATATTTAAAAAATTATGTGTCATGTATACCTTTGGAGGCAAGATTTATTTACATAACAGGGTAGTCACTGGCATAGAATAGACGAATCGTAATCAGCTTAAGATCAAGCCCTTACATTCAATTTGTAGCATAGTGACTAAATTTACAAGGTTTATTCTCTTCTCGAACAAATTTAGCCATTCATGGTGGTTTCCAGAAAGAATGTTATGTAGAATTGGATTGAAATGATTGAAATCTATGGAGGATACAAGAAGAATGTTGCAACTTTTGTCATATCTGTTTCGGAGTTGTCAAAACAAACTCTGTATAAAGGTTCTTTAATGAAATTGCAACTGTCATAAGCAATGGGCCCATAATTGCTCCCTGGTATATATACAATAAACTCCCTTTGTTTAGCACAATTAATGTAAATAGAAATCTCCTCTCTCTCTCTCTCTCTCTCCATTGTAATTACCTTACCCTAGTGGTAAGTTGTTGCACTACTACACTACATCTTGGGTTCAAAACTAACAGTTGGCAACGGTTTGGTTTGAACCGAACCAAACCGCAGCTTAACAGTTTGAACGGTTCGGTTCGGTTCAGGTTCAGGTTTTTTTAAATGGGTTCGGTTCGGTTTCAACAGTTAGAAACTGCGGTTTAAACGAACGGTTTATTATTATTATTATTTATTTATTTGTTTTAATTTTTAAAAATTGTTTTAAAACAATCTTTTCATTTTCAGGCCTTATTCTCACATTTTAGGAAAATCTTTAAAATTTTGAAAATTGAAAGATTTAGAATAATGAAATATTTTAAATTTAAAAAATTTTTAAATTGAATTTTGACCTAAGTTGAAAACCGAAACCAAACCACAAAACCGCGGTTTTAATGGTTTGAAAACATTTTAACAGTTCGGTTTAACAGTATCATGGTTTGGTTCACTCTCAAACCGAACCGAACCGTTGCCGATTGTTATTCAAAACCCAACTCTCTCTCTCTCTCTCTAGTTACCAATTCTAAAGGTTAATTTCAACTGTTTAGGGCAGGATAAGTGGGAAATGAGTTATCCTAGGACCTGTAACACATGGGAATACGTGGGAGTTTGGGAGCCTAAGGAGTCAAGATATATTAACGAAAACTACATATAGTGAGGATTATTACGGCATTTTGATCCAGATGTGATCGGTGAACAAAGATCTCTTCTCTTGGATCCATTCATCTCAAATAACATATAGTAATATTCGATCGTATGCAAAATTGACGGTATTTTATATTCATCTCTTGCGTTTCGCTCTGGGGTGTGGGTGGTCTGTACCCTTAAATCATTCTTTTCTTAATCTTAATATTCATTGGTTATTAGGATTTGATTCATAGTTTTGGCTCCCCTTGGACACCCCTGTTCATCAGTGGTCAGAAATGCGAAAAAGGAAATGCCTAGTGGCCAACCGATGGATATATGCATTATGAAATCAGCCAATATTACTGGGTCTTCTCTAAATCAGTTATATGACTGGATTAAGACCCTATGATAGATCAGGGAAACTGAAAACACCTTGCACAACAATCACGGGATTATGGTGGGCTCTTGCATGGCTACACTTCCAGGCAGAAACTCTAGAACGTCAACTCAGTCAACGGCCTGAAAAACATGGCGACAGCTGTAGTACAACTACAAGCAGGTTCAAATACAACACTGTTGATCATCTCATTTGTTTACAGCTTGTACCAGAGGAGATTCTGCTTAAACGACAACCATTGTCCTATTCTTTCACACAACCACAGACAAAGTTATGGGGTTTGAATGGAAAGACTTGGAATACCTACATTCACGATGGTGGCGCAATTACACCAGCAAATAAAATGCAGGTTGAAGGCAAATGAAAGCTTTTCTAGAGATTTCATGAGCACCATAACAGTGAAATGTGGCCAAGGGCAAAGTCAACAACCTACTGGTAGGATACTATGAAGAGGCAATTGAAGCAGAAAATACCTTGGAATTTACACACCTAGCCAACCCATTCCAAACATGTTTCTAACTAATTCAATTGGCATAGCCCATCTCCTATGAAGAGAGCACATGCTGTTCGAGTGCAACCCAAGAGGGGAGATTAGCACTTCTAGTAACTGGAATAGATTCTTCCACATTTGCTTAAAAAAGAAACGTGTATCTTTTTCCTTCCAGACAGGGAAATGCAAAGGACCATGAACAGATGAACTTTAATGGACTGCATTGTATATAAAAAGACTTTTGCATGGATATATTGTAGATGATCTGTTTAACAATCTTTACTGCTCAAAACTTGAAAACATCCAAAATTTCGCACAAATGTGACAAGTTTATCGGTGCCACTCTCTATAGCAAGTAATTTATATAAAATGTATACCCCATCAGCGCTTTAGAGAATAATGTAAATAGTCAAGAGCTAACCTCAAGTGTAGACGAAAATAAGGCAATGCCACCAGCAATACTTAAACCTGTCAAATATGCATTATTGCCGGGAATACCACTCTGAATTGCACCAACACCATAATCCATAACTCCAATGTGGGCAGCCATCAGCAAGACAGCTCGAATATATCGTCCCTCCATAGCTAACTGAGCAACAGCTGGAATTGATGACCACCAACTAGGAATAAGTGGAACAATGGCACTAAAGAATGCTAGTAGGGTTGACATATACAAGAAATGTATATTCAAAAGCCGAAAGAGGAGCCATGTAAAAGCCGCCTGGAAAAAGGCTGCTTTAACTGTAGCCAGCAAAACACTACTTACAGCATCATCTAATACATCTGCACATCTTGTTCTAGTAGATTTAGATAATGGAAGCATCCCTAACACTTGCTCCATCACACCTCCAGATTTGGAAATGATTAAGTAATGAAGTACAGTGAAGAAGATAAAAGAATCTGCACAAAAGCTCAGGAGCTCAGGAGCACCAGAAAGAACTGTGCTAGTACTTGAAACAATGAGTCTTGCAATCGCAAACACAAGTATTGAGCTATTTGCAAACACGTGTTTTCCAACTCCAAGCCACCTCTCTCCAATTTTCTTTGCTTTATCCAATAGTTCTTCTCTTGGTATGTTAAGATGCTCGAGGATAAAATGACCACCTTGTTGAAGCTCCAAATAAGCACCTTTTAGGTCATATTCTCGACATTTTTGTACTATTGCATGTGTTTTAACCAAAATTGGGTGAGACTGAACCAATTCTGTTGTGTTGGAGTTATTTGCGAGATTTCTTCTCCATTGCCCACGTGCAAGCTGAATAAAGTACTGCTTACCCACATCAGCCAGCTCTGTCATCTGATATTTCTCCGCAAAGACATCTATCTGGCTAGATACTACATCGTATGCCTTACCTGAATAGCTATCAATAAGCTCAGGAATGTTATTTTCCTCCATCCACTGCTTTAATCCCACCTTCTCTACATAGTTACTTCTCTCTACGTGGGATTTCAAGGCAACCACTACATCCTTGCCTTCCAACCCTATTTTATATGAGAACAAGACCAATCCTGATAGAGATCCAAAAATCATCAACACAATCAAAAATATTGCAACCAAATGGTGTAGATTGTTCAATAATGCACCAGTAATCCATGCTTCGAATAATTTGTATACTTTTGTGAGTGGTAACAAAGCCCATTCAAACCAAGTTCGTGCATGTTTCCATCGCCGGCTAGGTTCCACAAGTAAAGATCGTTTAGCTTCCATTTCCAGCTCTTCAATCTCTGGCACAAGACCAAGAAGTACGCCAAAGGAGTAGAAAGTGATCACCACAAAAGGTATAATTGCAAAAGAGATTGAACCCATGTATTCATAGGCAAGTGTCAACACAGTAAATGAAACTAACCATTCTGTAAGAGTTGAAAACTTAACTCTCCTGCCTTGCTGGGACCTTCTTTTTCCAATGAGATGAAGCAAAGCAAGTCGAGCATCAAGTGTGCTAACTATTAAAGCCTTGCATAAGGCCAAAGGAATTGCCAAAAGTGTTCCAAAGAGACCCTGTTTCAAAGAAGTCTCCCAAAAGGATCTGATAGCCTCATGGATAGCTCTCAACGGCATTGAGCATAGCACTGCCCATTGAATAGGCTTTTGGTAGCATCCCAAGAGCTTCCATATTCCATACATCACTATAACAAGAAATATAAGGACGCCATGTGCCATTGCTATATGTATTGCAAGTTGATGATATTGTTGGTGCAGAGCAGTAACTTCCTTGGAATTCTCATCAGAAATAGATAGGCCAGAATTTTGACAATTATTGAGAATCTGATGTGTGCCATAATGAGCATTTTCTGATATCTCAGTTGCATTGTGATCGGATGAAGGTTTGTGGACACTGAGAGCATGTGTGCTTTCTTTTTTTCTGGGCAGAGGAGGTTTCTGTGCACTTTCAGCTTCATGTGAGTTGGCTACTGAACCAAGAGCCGGAGAGGATCTCGAAGATAAGTACCTCGGTGGCGTAAATTGGGACAAGGGGCTCGAGGCAGCAGTCTCAAACATCTCCTTCCATGGTATAGTGCTTGAGCTACGGTTCAGACTCTTCTCATTTGAATGACTCAGATCTTTCTCATTGGAAATCATGGTGGCAAATTTTTCAGTTTCTATGTCAAATGGGTAATGGAGAAGAACAATTCAAACCCAAAAGTTTATTTTGAGCACTTCTGCAATGTGCTACCCATTGAAGAGACTGAATCTCAATAAACCCAACAAGTCCTGGGTAATGAGGATGAAAAACAGCACACAAAACCTCAACATATTTTCATAGAGCTTGAATCTCGTAACAAATTCTACAATTAGCAGGACACAAAGACCTCCAAATTATTACCTTATAATTTGAATCTCATTAAACCCAAAAAACCCTTGCACATAGATCTCCAAAAATTACCCTGAAATTTGAATCTCAACAGAGCCAAAAAAAAATACAAATCCCTAGATTTTTAACCTAAATCTTGAAACTAACGAGATCTAATAAGGCTTTTAATGAGGATATACAAAAACCTGCAATGGTACTTGAATCTAATGAGACACCATAAATCCTATGAGAAGGACAGACAAAATCCTAAGACACCACTAGAATCTCAACAGACTCAATCAATTCTATG